>NC_053450.1:3859571-4017499 GCF_015227805.2 Hirundo rustica
TTTCCTGTAATTTTCAGTCCTAGTTGTCTTGTATGAGAAGTGGCTGCTCCTTAAATTTCCCCTTTTTCTTATAGTGTTGTTTTTAAAGTAATTTCTCTAAATTTTTTTCATATGAATGGTGGTGTCCTTTGTGTTATATTTCTTATTATGGCCCAGACAATTGCATTACTAACTTTTGAGGTGCAGAAAGTGTTTTTTACGCTGGGTAGCAGGGAAGAATTCCTTGTCTTAATTTTCCATTGAGAATGATGTTCCCACAATGAAAAATTGAATTAATTTAATTTTGAAGAGTCATAATAATGTGAATTCTCTCTGAGGTTCTCAACAAAGCTTGCTCAGAGACTTTGGAACATGGAATGTTTTATCCCCAACACTTCTATGTGAGCTGCAAGTTTCAGATAAAGTCCCCAGGTCAACAGCAAATTGTTGCCAATGCTTCTGCTTTTAAAGCAAATTTGCTTTTAAAGCAAATTTAACTCTATGCTCCATATTTTAATACTTTGATGACCTAATGAGGAGCAACTTTAAGGAACAATGATCCATCACTATTGCCTGTGTTAATTATTAAAACTGAAATGACACCAAACTCTATTATTTGTGTACTCTATTTAAGTGTGTGGGTTTTTTTCAAGCACGTTGACCACCCTCAACTCAAATGTTAAAACCTGTGAGCACTTTGTTTATAGATGAGAAGATTAAAAATGGTTTAAAGTAGTTTGTTGTAAATATGTCCAACTTTAGCCATAATCAGCTGCCTCTGAAATCAGGCTTACCTGGCCTCAGTTCTCCAGGGGATTCAAAGATTTGGCAGCTTTCCTTTGTATGATTGATGGGATTTGGCCGTGGTTGCCCTGGGCCTCACCAGTAAAATGACTGGTTTGTGTCAGTTTTGTGTTGTGAGCGCAGGCTGGTCACTTCTTAGCTCTGCAGAGTGGCTTTGACCATCAGCAGGTTTGTAACCTGGGCTCTGTGGTGGAAAATCTTCCTTTGGCATTTCTGCATAGGACATCACCTTAAGGATGAAAAATGTGTTTTTCTTCTTTCACTGTACTCTTGGTTTGTGTCTTTTAATTCTCTTTGTGCTGAATTCCATTGTTTTCTTTGTAAAAGAGTCTTTTTGAATCACAGAATTGTGCCTGGCATTCCTGCATGAATAGTGATCTTTGATGCACTGGTTGAAAAACATGAACATAACACTGATTTACAATAAAATCTCCTGTGGAGTTTTTTATTTCTCAGGCTGCTGATTAATTCAGTTAAAGAGTCCCAGTTACTTGAGTTTTCAGCCAAAACTCTGTGATATTCTCTGCTTCATAGCTGCAAAATCTTTTGAAGCATAGTCTGTTGACTGATGGTGTTGTACATTTTAATTTTCTACATTGAGCAAAGCAGGGAAAGGGAGATCCTATGGGATATTGAATGCTTGGTTTGCCACCACTTATATATGATATTTCCTAGTGGAAAGTTCAGTTTTGCAGAAGTTTATTTTTTGTTGTTGTTGAATTTTTCTCAGTCCTAAATTGCTAATGAATATTATCTATTTTGTATAACACTATGTCCATGCGGAAGCTGTAGCTTATAGAAAAGGACATTTTGGTTAAATGCCTGCTTTTACTTGAAAACAAAAGCAAAAATTGAAAATTGAACAATGGAGACATTTACGTTTCTTTTAGTTAACTGTACTTTTGAAGATTCAGCAATTAAATCTTTGGTAGAGTTGTAGCCAGGTAACCCCACCTGCAGTTCCTGCAGTCCCTCTAGACTCTGTACTGTGGCAATACAGGATGATTTCTTAAAAAATAGTGTGTGGGATGGAGGAAGAATTAAGAGATTATTATTACTGTTTGGTAGGTGGGACTAATAAGGAGCTGTTGAAATGTTTGGACAGCCAGGGGATATGTGTGCCTTGTATCTGCACTTAGACAATGTGACACGCTGCCTTTTGGACTTAAATTCTCTTTCAGTGCCAGAATAGATTTCCTACTCAATTCTTACAGGCGTGGAAACATGTTAAGAGTTTAAAATACTGTAATATTGTAGCATCAGATGGATTTTTTTTTTTAATTATTATTTACAACCTGGCTTTGCTTTGATTTTGTTTTCCTGTATTTTAACAATAACTTGTGTTTTAATATGAACTCTTTACTACTGGCCATCATTGTGACATAGCCTTTGGATAAACTGGCTAAAAATTTGGCTTAGTTTTATGCAATAAAATTATGCAAGGATTTTGCTATATTGATGGTCACATTGAAGGGTTTACTTTATTATAAGTGCTCACAGTGAAACATGAATGAATATTTAACATGGTTTTGATTAAAAAAATGACTGGCTCTTATTCAAATTTGTAGAAGCTGTACTCCAACATTCCTTTTAGAATTGGCATATTTAATTCATGTAAGAGTTAATATTACATCTCTAGAATTATGAAGGCATATTGAAATAATATTTCATGTAAATTTGACAATCCTGTCCTTTTTTCATTAAATACAAGGCAAAGAGTAGAATCAGACATTGGTGACATTGAAATTTTGGTCTAAGGGTAAGAAGTTACCTTTGAAATTTGTCATGGAGAGGGGAAAAAAAGTGATCTGTAGTGAATAGTTTGTTTTTATTTCATATAATTAAATGACTGGGGAAGGGAAAAGTCTTTAAGACATAAGGAATCATAAAAAGAAATTACTTCAAAGGCTGGAGTGAGATTCTTAATGTGTTGTTAAAATTGATTTTAAGATTTAAGACATCTCTGTAAAATAAAGTTGTCTGTTAGGCAGGTGAGTAAATCACACATAATTGAAAAGCATCATCTTGCTCAATACCACCAGGTTCAATCTTCTCTAAAATTTATGACAAATTTATTTTTTACGGCTGGGCAACAAACCAAATTTAGGCATAGATGTGGTTTTAAGGTGAATACATTAATATCATCAAATGAAGGAAACAGAGCCTGCAAAGTTTAATGAGGAGAACCAAACCTCCTCAAAGGCGTGTGCCATGCAAGCTCTGTGGCTGGGGTTGCAAATGATCTGATGGAGCCATCTGTGGCTGCTGCCTGTGCAGGATTTTTTCAGTCTTTATTTGATTTATGTCACTGACTTCGCAAGCAAGCAAAATCCCAGGACCAAACACTTAGCAGTTTTGATGGGGCTCTTCTGCTTTCCATAGCGAAATTATCTTAGGCACAAATGTGTGCACAAGGTTTTGTTGAACTTGAAGTAGACTGAGTTTGAAATAGGCTCCCGATTGTCCTAGGACAGGCTGCGCTTGGGATATTCCTGCATCCAGTGAGAAATTCCCCTGAAACAAGAGGCTCCTGACACTTTGGATACTGTAAACAATTTTCACAACAGAAACTTATTTTGAATTCTCCTACATAGAGCACAAAAAACATAACTTCCTTCACTGCCTATAGGCACTGAGTATAGAAATCTTTTCCTGATGACCCTCATGTGTATAAGAGGGAAGATTTATTGGAGAAAATTGGTTTAGGAATTTAGAACTGTAGACACTGAAAAGTGCTAGAGGTTTTAATATATCAAGCAAATGCTTTTCTTTTTCCATAGCAACTAACTGAATAACTGAAAATCAATGATTATACATGAATTCTAATATTACTAACACTAGTGTTCCAAAAAACACTCATTTGTCAAGCTTCACCATGGAAAAAGTCCAGAAATAGCTTTTTGCTTTCATTCACTCTTTTGTTTCATTCACTCGTTTCATTAATTCTTCCCTTTTTCATAAAAAAGTGAATTTCAGTATAGTTTTAATTTTTAAGTGTACTTGGATGCCTTTTCACAATGCAGTGCATTTTATTTCCTAGTATGTGATTACAGGATAACTAAAATCCCTGCTGCTGGATGCTGCTCAGGTCATAAATAAGAAAAGGGATGGGCAGTAGACAAAGTCTTGAACATTTACTTATTGGTAGAAAATGCTCCACCCCTTGTTGTGGGCCCACAATAAATTCTGTGCCTACCTGCAGCATGTAGGAATATTGTACTTAGAGAAAACTAGAAAACTCAAAAGTGAAGGTGGTGTTAAATTGTCCCTCAGAGGTGGTTAGAATCATTAGAAGATGTTGATTTAAAAGTATTTTGAAGTGTTTTATGAACATATGGTTCATGACAGCTTGTTTGGAAGTTCAGTCTGATTAAGTTTCACAAAACAACTTATGGAAGCATTATTTTAAAAATAAATTATCTTAATAACTAACTGTATGTTTTAGAGAGCGCCAAATCATAATCAGTTTTCACAGCTTTATGTTTTGTGCATATTAACATTAATTACTGAAGCTACACAGTGATTTTATTTTGTAGTTTCCAGCCTGACCTTGGACAATAATTAAATCTTTTCATAATTCATGTGATTAAGGGATTTCAGCGATGTGAGATCACTGCATCCCAAATACACAGGAAAATATTTTGTAATGTCTACCAGTGAGTACCTCTAAGCACCTCTAAGCTGTCCCCTGGACAATCTTGTCCCCATGGGATTAGTTAAAATGAGCCAGATCTCTCCACACATGAGCATTATTCCGTTTGGTTTTAGCCGGGGCAGTCCTGCAAGGTTGCTGTTCCTCTGTATTTGAAATTCCAAGGCTGTCTTGGATGTGTTTTCAAAGACTGAACTTAATGGGGAACTGTTTTAAAGTAGTTTTGCTTTCTCTTAAATAACCCCATCCTAGGCCCTAGACAGGATAATTTATATTATATAGATACAAAGATCTTTGCAGATGCAAAGAGTTCAGCAGGGTATATAAGGGCCTGCCCTTGAGAAAAATGGTGAATGTTACTCTGTTCATTCACCAAACTAAAATATTCTGCAATTATTTCTATTTTAGCATTACGGTAGTCTGCCCATTGTCATTATTGGAAAGATGAAACCAAGAGCATTGGCCAGGAAATCTCAAGAGTAAGCTGTCTGTAAGGTAGAAATTCACAATCTGATTCACAGGACGACCAAAACTGAGAAACAATCTGGTGATAAATGGATTTTGCAAGGTAATTGACCTTTCTCATCCATTTAGAAAAATGTTCAGGTTTTTCATTTTTATTTTTAAGATCCAAGAGAGGTGGGAACACTTTCATATCTTAGCAGCTTGTGTGCAGGCTGTTTTGGAGGATATTTTGGCAATTTCAAACAAGCAACATGCTTTAGTTCCTGGGAAGTGTTGAGGGACTGGGGTAGTACTCAGAAAAAATGGACTAACTTGATGGAACTGGGGCATCTGGCACAGGAATAACGGTCTCTCATGTCAAAACACACCATTTGTGATGTGTTTTGAAGCAGCTGTTGTTTCCAATTCCTACCCAAACCTTGCTTACTCAAAACTGAAAAGAAAAACTCATACAGAAAAGGTTTCAGATACAATGAGATCAGTAGCGATTTCAGAGGAAAGATGCTAAGCATAAAGAGAGAATGCTGAAGTGAAAATAAACCAACAAAACCTCTTATGGAATGGCCTGAGAGAGGTTGTGTGAGTGCCAGTAGTTACTTCATATCAGCTTTCTGAAGGAACTGGCAGCTGGAACTTCAAGTCCAGCACTTCTAACAAAGTAATGAGAAGACTAGGAGGAAAAATGGGATAATAAATACTAATGGAGAAGTCTAAGTACTGACCTAGGATCATCCACAGATACTCTGGGCAACCTGATCCTATGTCTCACCACCCTCATTGTAAAGAATTGTTTCCTTAAGTCCAATCTAAACCTGCTATCTTGAGGTTAAAACCCTTTCCCCTCATCCTGTCACTGCAGGTCTTGGTCAAAAGTCTCCCTCTGTATTTCTACAATATTTCAATAATCTCAAAAACCAGGTGCCATAAATGAAACAGTGGAAATATAGTCCAAGAAAGGTGTTCATCTGTTCTGAGACAAGTAACACAGAGGTCTGCTACAAGTTCAGCTGTCTGAAGTGGTTGGGAATTATTTAATTAGGTGTAACTCTGAGCTACCAGGGTAATTCAGCTGTGAAGAAAGGTGTATGTGACATTTGTTCAAACTTTTAATGAAACTTCTTACCAGAAGAGCTCAAATCAAACCAGAACAGGAAAATGCAAAGTTTCAGAGGTGATCTATGAATGAAGACTATTAACAGATTTATACTATAAAGATTTACTGAATAAAATTTGATCAATCCTCCGAAGCTGAGAAAATCTGGTGAGTTTTGTGTTCACTGCTTATAACATCTACAGTCTGCTTGCTTTGAGTTGCAGTCAATCTGAGATGCATTTTTTTTTAATTAGCAAAATCAAAAGTTGACTGTTCTCCCGGGATCCATCAGAGGACCAGGAGAGCAGAAAATTGGCTGAAGTAGGGCAACTTTTGGCATAGGAGCATAGATGGTTTTCAGTCCTGTGTTAAGGGTTTTAGAATAACCTTACAGTAGAAATACTGGTGGAGAGGAAAGTACCAAAAAATGGTGTTTAATCAGATACAAAAATGAGAAAAAGAAACAGGACATTGTGGAAGAAGGAAAATTAACTCATTCAAGCTTGATCAGGCACATGTCCCTAATACCTCTTTTTTGTGTTGAGTAAGTGGCTATATTCAATATTTAATTTACAAAACCTTTATATTTTTAAAGGGAAAAAAAAAAAAAAAGAGCAGCCATGCCTTATTTACTTCTTTATAGGAGTATTCCTTACAACATTTCAGTTAAGCCGTAATAAATGATTGAGAAACACCATAATGATGATAAATTATCATGCATTTATGCAAGGTACTTAATTTTCTAGGTATTGTTAGAAGTAAATTGAGTAATAGATTAAATTAACATCCAAATTAAAAAAAAATGAAAAGCTACTGTAATAATTATGACAATGGGTTACATGTTCAAAAAGAACTGTGCGAAGATAATTGTAAGGAAGAAGACTGAAAAGACAAAAAAGCTGTCTTGTAAGGTGGTTGGTGAAAAACTATCAGCGAATCTGCAGGCAAATAGATTTCTATTACTTTGATAAACACAGAAAATAACATTTGAATAAAAATTTAAAAAAAAGTTTCAGCTTGTGGACAACTTAAAGAAAAGGAAATTAGATCAGGAGATGTGTGTATTAACAAGAGAAGCAAGAAAAATGCTTTGATCAGGCAAGATTTTAATTACCCAACAATTAAACGAATTGGACAGTTAAGTGTGTAGAGAATGAGAAATAGAAAATATTCTAATTGTAGTGTAAGACTACTCTGAACAGCCTGTGTAGGACAGGTTTTACATGGGATTGACATGGGGCACTAAACAGGAGGGGAGGCCTCAGTCCAGAGGCTGACGCTGAGCTTGCCTTCTCTGGCTGCTGACACTTCCCGGGTTTGTTTTATTTCACTTGAAAAGAGCAGTGCACATGCTTGGAACTGAAAGCCAGGAATGCTGTAAATGAAAGCAGTTGCCTCACTGGCCATGCTGTGTTTGAGATCAGGCCCTTTTCACCAAGAAAATTTGTCATTTGACTGCACCAATGATGTCTTCTCAGTAGAAGTGCTCATGCACTCTGCTGTAGTTTGGAGTTTGTACTTAATCAAGATAAATTGAACATTTCCCTTTTATTTGGTGTACTAAAAGCAAATTTTTCCAAGTGTTTCCACGAGTTCTTCCCCCACCTCATGTATTTTGACTCATTGGTTAAGGCCAGAGTGACCTTCCACCAACAGAAGTTCTCCACATGTTTCGAGGGGAGGGAAGTCGGCTTAATTTTCATTGTTCATTCTGAAGTAGTCCTTTACTTCATCAAGGAAACAGAAGTGAATTAAGAACTGCAAAGACCATAAATCCAGCTCAATAAGCCTTGTAATTCTGAAATTAATGGCTTCCAACTGTCAAAACCCCAGCAGTACAAACAGAGACCAGAGCAGACAGATTTGTATGAAGAACATATGCTTTGAATGAAGTGTTCTCTTTCATGTCCTCTCACTTTCTCCTTTTCAGTCTCTCTTAAATTTGACATCTAGCTGTCTATTTTTTAGCAAATGAGGTTTTTTCCCTCCGTTTGATGACTTTTCGTAGCTTATTGCATCTCCCCTGTCCCTTCAGTAAAACAATATCAGAACTAGATATTACTTTTGGGTTGGTTTTTTTTTTTTTTTACCTTTGGATTAAGACTCTTAATAAATTTAATTAAAATAATAAGACTTAATTTCACTTGGTTGTTTTCAATCGATAATTGATTTGATGTTACAAAAGGAGCCAGGGAAACAGAAAATCTTTTCTGAGCTGTAATTCCGTGTATTTATTCATAATGTATACTCAATAGGGAACTTGGAATTTTTATTCAATGTCTGTTTCCTTACTAAGCAGAAATTCAGCATCACTTTAGTAACATTCCTCACTACCTGTGGATACATTAGAAAAAGTTACAGAAGGAGAAGAGACTTTTTTTCCATCTCAGAATATAAAAGGGAAGCTGTGCAAATGCATTCTGTAGGATGGCTTTGTACAAAAGGGCTTTTGTCAAATGATACTCAAGTTGGTTTTTATTACTCATTACATTTTGCATAGTATCATATGCAGTTGTGGCTTCATATGAAGTTGTAATGCCAGGCATGTACAGAGATGTTACGAAATTTCTATATCAAGGCCAGACACATGAGATGAAATAAGGAAGAGTCAATTAAAAATGTTAGTAGGATAGGGAAAGGGGGAAAAGCAGAGAAATAATCGGTTGCCTCATGTGAAAACTTCAGGAAAGGAAAAAAGGCAGCAGGAGCAATCCTCAATAATTAAAAGAAGTGTCAAAGGCTAATTACTTTTCTGTGCTTTGATAAAGAGTCAACTGTCAGTTTTCTGAGTGAAAGATGGGGTTGAGTTGTTCAAGTCAAAGGAAAAACCCAGGTATTAAAAGTATTAGAGATCATAAATCAGAAACTTCAGAGCAGAAGCAGGTGATGCCAGCCTGGGATGGCTCTGGTGGAAAGCCTTCCATCAGTGCTCCCAGCTGTGGGCACATTTAGTAAATTTGTTTTAGCAGCACATGACACCTCAGAGCTGCTTTGACAAGCGGCAGACTTCAGGGGAGTCTCAGCTGGAGACCTGCTGGGGTGAAATCAGCAGCCCAGACCTGGCAGGGCTCCTTGGCTGGGACTTACCTTACTCAGAGCTCAGGCTCAACTTTGCACCTCTGCATTGGGCCACTTGGAACCTTTCTCTGAAATGAGACCTATTTATAGCTCCTTCATTGTGCCCAGTAATTGAGGCACAGGCATAAATCCCCCAAAACAGGAGCTGACCCCACAGGGGTGGGCGTCCACACTGTCCTGCCCACTGAGCTCCTTCATGATGCTTGATTCCCAACACCTGCGTCACCTCTCTTTTCCCCTACATGCTTCACTTCCAGGAAGAAAACATCCAGGTTTATCTTATTAACCAAATAACCAAAAAGCACGGGAAGTTGTGAAGCAGAGAAAATAATGAGTGAGAAATGCAATCTCAGGTCTGAGACTGGGATGGAAATAAGGTCAGTGAGCAGCTGTCAGTTGGAGTGAACAACCTGAACTTTTGTCTATAAGAATCAAAATGACCTCTTCTGTTTTCCTAGCAACTATGATTTTGTATGTATTTTTGCTGGATTGACGAGTGAGTTTCTGAACATCTGTTCCTAATGAAGGTATTAATCAGCAATGCGATCACCATTCACTAATTATGAACTGTTTTTGTTAAACATTTCAGCTGTGCTTGAAGGAGATGATTTCTGCTCATGGGTACTTTGTAGATTGTGCTTTGTCTGCGTATTGCTTTAAATTAATCTCATAACGTGAAATATGCATCTTCATGTTATTTAATTCAGTAGACTGCAGAAGGTGTCTCAATATAATTCTGTTTGGAGAGCCTTTTGTAAACTTATTGAGCTCTGTCTGAGATCCTTGCTGCAAATAGGAATTTCAAGATTAAATTTATTTGTGACTCATTTCCAGCTCTTTTGTTCTCATGTCAATATTGTTCTTTAGTTTAAATAGCTTTCCTCAGTCTCTGATGTTAGCTTTTTATCACTCTTGCTCTTTTGTGCATCTTGAGACAGCAGTCGGACTAACTCTCCCAGTTACTTTGATAGCAGAGAAAGGTTTTTTTTTATTATTTTCCACCCCACAATTATCTCAGTAGCCTTTGTCTGTGTCTGGTGTAAAGTGTGTTTTTTGTTTTCTTAGATCTGCTTGACAAGCTTAGATCTTCAGTAGCATCATTCCTGACATGGATCCTTAGTGATCCACCTTAAAGTGAATCTGTGCTATCATTTCCAAGGCTCTCTGTTGTCCTTTATTAACCACCAAGTTACAGTGAATATTTAGTATTTCTCAGAACATGCTGTAAGCTGCTGAAGCCAGCATTGCCTGTCTCACAAGCAGGAATCTGAAACAGGCACTGATGGAGTAAATCCAGCTTGTTAAACCTTCTGGCTCATACCAAAGTTGATGAATTAAGACCAGTGTGAGAGTTCTTGGTGCCTAGTTACAACACAGTGTTTGATAGGTTACTGCTGTGTCTCTCTAGTGTATCTCTGGTAGGATCTTGAGTGTTTAAGATGGATAATAATGTAGTCACTTTGATTAAATATAAAATAATTAAAACACAAAAATAATTAGAAGTTAATTTTGATTAAATTTCAAGTTTCGGGTACTCAGCACCATGACCAATAGTGTAATAAAGCAGTATCAGCCTTACAGGCTGGAAATTTAACAGTTGTTAGCAACCCTAGATATGCAAGTGAATTTCATGTTTATGCTGGTTTTCATTACACAATAACTGCATTTTTGAGAAGGTTGTAGTGTAGTTGTTTGGAGTCAGAAATCCCTGCAGAACAAATAGGTGCTACACAAAGGCAAAAAACATTCTGGAATGACACAAGACAAGGAATGAGAAAGAGGCAACACAGGATTGTTTGCTTGTGAGGAGTTGTTTTGGCTTTGTGGCTGTCACAGTGCGTGGTTTTGTACCTCTGAGAATGCTGTGCATGAATCAGACAAGTAAAAATGGGCAGAAAGGAGCAGGGCTGTGACATGAAGTGATACACATCTGATAGGGAAGGCAGCCTGTAATAGAGGTTGGTGATGATAATCTGGAAGCTGTTCTTCAAAAGGCACGGTGGCAGACAATGAAACCCTTCTGTTGTTTTGAGAGGGTAAAAAAAAAAAATCCAGCTACTTGTTCATCATGCAGAATTAACCTTCACAATCCCTTCTGTTAGTGTAATAAATCATTTCTTAAGGCTATGTATTGAATGAAATTACCAACAACTCTGACATGCGGTATGGCATCATTCTCAATCTTTCTTTTTCTCCTTTAAAGTGTGTTTTGTATTCCTCTGGTGCTGGCAACTTGGTAATAATCCAGTCATTTTACCTAATTTATGTAAAATACCACAGATGGCATTTACCTCTGTCATTCAACTGGAGTTTCAAACTGTGGAGCTGTTTGTTTGCCAAAATGCCATAATAATCAGCAAACCTTAAGTTAAGTTGGATATTTTTGATGGTATGAACTCAGCAGAAAGTTGTTACATGTCTAAATTTAAAGGTGAAGGGACTAAAAAATTGCTGAAAACCAAAGATGTCATTTAGCCCAGGAACTACATTTTACTCAGATTTAGTGGCCTGTAGATTCTAAAACATTGCTCCTTTGGACTTTTGAAGCAGGTTGGCTGTGCCATCAGTTATCTCACATTATAGTTTACTCCTCCAATTAGAGCCTCACTGTATTCTGTATGGATTGTGGACATTTCTCAGTGGCACAGATTCCAAATGTCACCCTTTACTGTTCAGTTATTGTCTTTGTTCCCAAAAATTCATGCTAAGAGCATTGATATTTACTCCCAGCATATCATTAGGTAATACTGTTGTACTATTAGTACATAATAGTACTGTAGAGCTATTTATACATAAACTTGCAGTAATTAAGTTTTTGAATTAACTTTGAGAAGAAGATCTAAATGGAAATAATACAGTGATGAATCCTGTGCCTTTCCAGACGTGCAAAAATCTAGAGAGGCTGCGTGAAGGAGTTTTCTGAGATAACACTCATGAAACAGGAGGTACATGTGCAGCTTCAAATACTGCCAGTGCTAAGGTTTCCCCTGGCCCTGAGCATTACTACATGGGATGTAGCAACTAATAGCAGATTACAACTACCTTTATAAGCAGTGATTATCCAGTCTTTAATTTCATTATTTCATATTCTGGTGGCAAACTGAATTTATTAAAGTTTGCAAACACTGGAATAAACACAAGTAAATATTTTACTCTGCAAAATTTCATTTGTATGTGATAATTTCTAGCAGAAAAGTCATTGGGGATTCTTTCTGTTTTGAAACAGCGATTAAAATGCATCCATCTCATCTTGCTATTCATCAGGTAGCTCACTCGTGCTCTGTTAGAAATAATAAATTATATGATGGGAAGACTCATCATTGTTAGTGAAATTTGAATATCAGCAAGTGAGTTGATAGATACAAATAAAAATGAGCTATAATCAACACAAAATGTCTTGAAACTTTTGAAAACTGCATGGTGAAAATCAGGATTGGATACCTTCTGCTGCCTAAAAATGAAAGTTACCAAGATCTACCTGGAGAGCTGTTTCCTGATTTTTCCATTCCCATACTCCATTCAAACTAGGTGGGATTGCCAAGACTAGAGAACATCTATTTTCTTCACCCCTGAAAATGGGTGATTTTTGAATGTACAGATAAATTCATTCTGAAAGATCCTTAAGATGTCAGAAATAGCTGCAGGCTTCTTTCTTTCAACTCCTGTTAACAGAGAAAACTTATTATGGTGTTCTAAAATACATACATACATACATACATACATACATACATACATACATACATATATACATTTATTTATTTATTTATTTATTTATTTATTTTTAAATAATCTAGTCAAGATATTATAAACAGATTTATATAAAACCCCAGCAGAGATCCTCTCCCCATTTTTGGGGTTGAATATCTTAGACTTCTGTGGGAAATCCTGGGAAGTCAGAAGGATGGTGCTGTCAGTAGAAATTAATTTTTCTTTCTCCTCTGCCCCCATCCTTTCCTTTTCAGTCTCCTGTATCTGGAGGTCTCTCACTGAAGACAAATCATGTTTGTGATTTGGAAGAAGTGTGGATTAAAATATTGAAGGCGCTGTTGGATGCCTGAAAGCACCAACGACACGAGGAAATTTATACTTTACTCTGCTAATTGTTGAAAAATATGAGGCCTTGATTGGTATGCAATTAGAAGTGTAACATTCTGTTAAACATATCACACAGCATATGGTATGTTAGTAGCAAATCCTCTAATTTAAAATGAAAAAAATGTATGCAGTTCTGCATATTAGCAATTTTTGCAGGCAATCAAAATTTGCCATTTGTCTAAATGTCAGAGGGGGAAAAGCCATCCTTAGTTATTTTGGTAATCTAAATTTGGTTTATGTTTGATAAAATTTCTATTCTCTAACAGTAAACAAATATAAAAGAGGAGAACTCAGAATATAGTTAAATGTGCCATTGCTTTCAACTACTAAGATCTGTGGCTTTTATTAAAAAAAAAAAAAAAAATTAAAAAAATTAATAACATTTCCACATCTGCTTTAATTCAAACAAATTAAAAGTACTGAAGCCAGACCATATTTGCAGAACCTCAGGAAAAAAATAAGCTCAAAGACCTGTGAGTGGAATTCACTGGTGGACAATCAGATGGTGCACTGGTTTGTCAATTAAAAATATAGAATGGCCCCATAGACAGATGTTCATGTCCCTAAGAACCTCAGAAGGCTGGAAACTCAGTATATATCTTCCAGTTACCTTCCATCTGGTGGGTGTTTTGGGATGAGATGTTCACATACATATCGAGGTGCTCCAAGAAATAGCCTTGTATTTGAGGCTGAGGTCTTCCTTGCATGGGCCCAGGAGTGACCAGTGCTTAGAGCGTTAACCCATTTGTGAGGTTCATTTAAGCACTGCTGATTGTTGGCTGGTGTGGCTCATGGAGAAGTAGCTCTGTGAGCCAGGCTAGGGTGGGAGCAAGGAAACTGCACCTGGGAAAGGAAAAGTTTCCTTTTTCCAGTGGATATGCAAAGTTACTGCATATCTTCAAATACAATCAGTCTCAGAGGGGTTGACTTTCCTTGATTGACTGCACATTCACCACCATTCATACCAGTGAAGTTTAAAAATCTCTGAATGCTTCAGACATGTTTTTGTTAACACATGTTTGACAAGCTTGTCTTGTAATATTTGTAGATGGTCAATTTATCTTACATTTTGCAAGTAATGTTTATCTTTTTCCTCAAAGTTTCAGACTTCCTGGTCAGTCTTTTGCTGTTGCCATGTTGGGATAACTCACCACTTAAATGTGTCTTATTTCTGCTTTAATTGCATTTTGTCTCTGGTCTTCTTCCCATGGCTGGGTATTTGTGAGACATCACTAATGGTGTATTCGCCAGTGTATCTCAAAGTAACCCCCTAATGCTGGCTTTATTAAGTATTTACCCTGACATGGGAAGTGGGATTCCCATTCTGCTGCTCGCCTTGTTGTCCCTGGCTTTGTCACCCTCCTCCTTCAGTCCCCACATGTGACTCCTGCTGCAGCACAGACGAGCCACAGCCCAGCCTTGGGAGGATTTGTGTCCCTGTCTGAAGCCGGGCAGGAATGGGAATTTTTCTGCTCTAGCAAAGAACTGATCGTTTGTTATGCTCAAGCACTGACATCAGTTTTGTTGTGACTTTGTGCACCATTTTGACATTGCATTAGACAGTCAATCTGGCATCGAGCTGGAGAAAATGAGAATAGTAGGAATCTGATTCCTCAAACTATTAATTTTATATCAAAATTAGCCCTCCAAAACGTTGCGTGGAAGTGGGGAGGAGGTTCCTTTTCATTCTGTTTTTACTCACCAAATGACACAGTTACTTCATAAACCTTAAAATCAAGTAAATTTAAAATCAGCTTTTGCTACAAAGCCTGAGGTTTGGTATTGGCTGTTCCTGTTGTGTGTGTTGTAGTCACTAATCCTTTTAATGAAGAGCTTTTAGCAATGAGGAGATTCTATTTATAGTAAAGCCATTAGAGCATAAAGCTCCTCATTGCTATTCTGCACCATGGAGCTGTAATGTTTGTCAGTGGAGAAAAGCTATTTTTAGGTGCAGCATTGAAAACCAAGGCTGAAAGGTCAAGAATCCTTGGGGGGATATGTTCTGCTACATCAGTGCTACCACACAGCTGCTGTTTACTCTCTTACCGTGCCTCAGTAATAAGGAGATATTTTTATTGTGACACCAAAGGTATAAAGCATCAAAAGGATTTTGCACATGAAATGAATGCTCGAGGAGTGATGTATCCAATCACATTAAATGTTCTGCTTCTTAGGAGAATGATTTTCTTTTCCCAAAGATTGTCTCAATACCTGTCCTTCAAAAGATTCATTCTAGGAAGGTTGGGAGTTTTAAAAGTTTTTCTATTCATTTATTAAAGGAGATAAAACCTATTGTGAGCAGAAGACAATCTGCTGAAATGGTGAAGGATTTCAGGCACACTTTTCTGCCTAATATCTACACCATTCATTTTCTTAGCAGTGCAGTGCATGAACGGGAGTTTGCCAAAGGAAAATGAGCCTGGACATTTCTGTTGGTAATTTGAGGAGCAGAATTGTGGGTGGTGGGTGATTATATCTGGCACAGGACATCTTTTAGCACACTGGGTAGGTACTCAGTAAGCACAAAAAGATCATGTGGTCCTATTGAAACAAGATATGATAGATGATTTGTGAAAGGGAGAAGGAAGAAAGGAGAGAGGAAAAAAAAAAGGATAATTATAGGAATACAAGTCTGCATATATTAGCTGAGTCTACAGCATGGAGGCTTCAGAGAGTTTTCTAATATCTTTATATAAAAATCAGGGGGAAAAGAGATTAATTGCCACATTGAGAAAATTAGGGTTGTATGATCAAAGGGAAGGCAGAGAAGAAATGGCCTGTTGACAGATGGTTTATAAAAATGAAAAGATTTTTCTGAGGATGTGAGTTTGGAGTTTTGTGCTGCTTGGGGAGATGCAGGCACTGTCATCATATTTTAATAATAATAAGCTGCTATGTAACTCTTTTTATTCACCAAACATGTAGCATAGGAAAAGTATGAGTACAATAATACACTGATAGGTACACTTTCTTTTCAGGGTATAATGAAATTAATTGTACTTCTCTGAGAATTTATGCAAGGTCTTACTGCTGAAGGTTCTTATCTTCTGACATATAGAGTCCATTATCCCATACCATTTAAAACAGGTTCTTTCATATTGGGAAATTATTTTAATTCTGCTCTTTCTGTATACCCAAACCATATTTTTAACACCGTCTTTCCCAAGCTTTCTGTATATGCAGCATTTGGCTAAATCCATGTGGTCATAAATTGTTCCCTCTACCAGGCAGCAGCACAGAGTGAGCACACATTAACAGGCAGCTCCTGTCCTCAGTACATAAATAAACCAAAAATTTGAAGGATTGTCAGAAAAGAATTGGGGAAACTGAAGGGATCTCAATTCTACAGTTATTTTCTTTCATAATTGAATGAGATTTAGGTAAATGGGCACTGGCTGAAGGGAAAGACAGAGGAAGGAGGGTACGGCTTTGTGAAAAGACAAGGCAGTAATGGGTTGTTCCTATCCAAACTGCCAGATGTTACTTAGTCACATTATCTCTCATCTCTCACTCTTATGTGAAACTCAGGTGTTTCTGGCTGTGTCACTTCATGGCACCGTGACTCAATTCAACTCACTAAAACAGCAGGAAAAAACGGACCAAAACCAAACCAGAAAAAAATTAGTATTTTCTGGTTTTGGGTGGGATCAGGCTGGGAGGTTGTCTCTGTGTCCTGCACCCTCCAGGGTGGATGCAGAGGAGGGCAGGAGGCAGCTCTTAATTCTGCTTTGCCATCCTGTGAAACAGGAGCCAGACAGAGAAACAGGGACAATAGGTGGAGAGAGGCTCATTTGTCCGACAAAAGGAATCAGCAGAGAACGTGGTAAAAAATGACAAAAACTCATAATCCATGATCTTAACTGCAGCTTAATAAATTATTTGTTTATGGCTTTCACATCTGTTACAGCTTCATACAGCCCAGGTGTTTGTGGGGAAAGTAAGTGCTAGGTCACAGACTAGTGACCTAGAATAAAATAAAATAGTGTTTATTTTGTGAAAATGCATATGATTTTGCTGCTCTAGCTGCTAGAGTATTGCTTTATGTGAGGTTTCCTCCACCTCTCTAGTTAACCTTGATGCTTTCCATACTCGTTTGTCCTGCACAATCCCATGTTTGTATTCTCTCTTGCTTTCTTAGATTATTTCACTCCTGTTAAGACTTAGACTGGCTGTAATTACTTCAGTGGTTGTGTCTTTGTTGAAAGTTTACAATCACTATGACATCTTTTTCTTTTACCCCTATAGTTGCTGTTTTCACAGTTATCTTTTCACATACCACCCAATTTGCTTTATTAGACAAACATTTCTGAGACAAAGGGATTATTTGATTGGTGGGTTTTTTTCTGTTTGGGTTTGGTGTTTTTTTGTTTGTTGGTTGGTTGGTTGGTTGGGTTTTTTGTTTTTTTGTTTTGTTCTTTACCCTTGGTCATTTTGGTTAGTAAAAACAAGGAAAGGTTTTTGGGAGTCCAGTGGGTGAATGCTCTTGCTTGGTTGTGCCGTGGCCTGAAACACAAGACTGGTAAATTTGGTGTCTATTGACATTCAAATTTGCTGTAAATTCATAAAATTCAATGCAAGTCACTTGCTAAAACACTTTGTAATCATTAAATTCTCCCCTGAAATTCTTTCTTGTGGAGAGATAGGTTAAAAATAATCTCAGAGTAAGGACAATCCAGCCTATTGACGTAGAGTCAATGGACATGCAGCAGTTGACAGTTGTATTTTACTGGTTTCACACTTTAAATACAAAGCTTTTGTGAGAGAGTGGAAATGTCAAAGCTGTGTCTGTAGTGAAGACAAGAATACTTGCCTGTAATTACTGTTCTCTGAATGATTTTCTTTTTCCAAGGAATGTTTTAACTGTTCTCCTTTCTGCTTTATCTAAGACTTGTATACTCTTGTGTTCATTCGTTTGTTAACCAAGGGGAAATTTTATCTTACTGTCATGTTTTGAGATGTATGTGATTGCCTCTAATTTGGAACTTGGCAAACCTTATGAAATATGGAAATGATACAGTTCTGACCTGGTTCTGACCTCATATACCTTTGTTGCATCTTGCAGCGATGCTCTTGGCATGTTTGATGGCCCTGCAAGTCCCTCTGTTTGCCCTCTGTCATCACAAAATGGATTTGGCTCCTGGTTACTCTGTAGAAGGATTAATGATTCCTGACACAGCTGAAGTTCCAGTTTAGGCTTCTCAGTTTAAATCTCATTGCAAGATCTGAAATATCAAGGATTGTTATTAAAGACAGATTGAGTTGTTTCAGGAGGTGTGGAGAGACCTCACAAAGCTGTATATGTACATCTGAGGGTGTCATCTTTTCAGCTGCACTTTTTTGACTCTTACAGAGCAGTGTCTGGAGAGTTCAGTTTAACTACTTGAGTTAATCTGTGACTTCAGTTTATTGTATATATCCAACCTATGCTGTAGACCCAGTTCAAATTAAAACAAAGTGCAAGGTCTTGGCACTTCACTCCCATCTGAAACAGCAGTTGTTTAATGGTGGCAATGTTGGGAACACTTTTGCAAATAAGGCTGCAGGCAGTGGTTAACATTTTAATTGTCCTGTCCTTTAAATTTGCTCATTTTGGGAGTCTTGTCAATTCTAATGCTGTCTCCCTCATGCAAAGCCAGGATGACTTGTGATTCCAGTCCTATTTGTTAAGTGAATGCATTTCATTTGCAGCTAATGACTTGCTGCTGGTGGATGGTGAGTGTAAGTGCTGATGTGTTTTATTGTCTATTTAAAACTCTCATGAATCTCTGGAAGAGTCTTGAGATGCGTTTTTGCTGTGGTTTCCTGCTTGTGGTTGGGTGTCATTCAAGATTTGTAAGAAATTAAGAGCTGTAAGGTTGCCTTGTCTGACTGCATCTCTCGTTATGTGGCATTTCAGCATTTGGAATCCAATGCAATTCATGTTGACAAAATCTAAATTGGGTTACTTAAAGGATAAAACCTTCTGGAAATGAACTTCGTTGTTACTGTTGTCAATTAGATGAGCAAGTCCCAGTGTAAAATATTCCTCTTTGTTCAAGATTCTCGACTGTGTGCTGTTGACATGCTGGAAATGCAGATGAGATGTGATAAAAGGTACTGTTACTATTGCCTGCCCACATATGTAATTTGTTTGCTGCATAAATACACCTACAGGCTTGTTCCATACAGAGGCCTAAGTAACTACATAGAAATATGTACTGGTTTTGTTAATTCACAGAATTCTGTGCTGTGTTCAACACAAATATAGACAAATAAGCCAAGACTTCACTAGGGAAATCTATGTTTCTGCCAAGTTGTATTTCTGTAGGCCAAAAAAATTCCTTCCATCGCATTCCTTGGTGCTTCTGAGGGGAATACCTGTGACTTCTAATATAATCAGTCTGTTCCTAGATAGTAAAAGTTGAAGATTAAAGGATAATTTTGCCTTTTCACCCAATAGCAGGTTTTTAAAAACATGGAGAATGTGGGTATGGCATCGGAGAGCAAAGCCTATGTTGATGTCTAATTTGGACATCATGGCTTTGCATCTAAGAACAGAGTGAAATATGAGCTAGAAACATGAAATGTGACTCTGAGCAAATAACATCTTTGATAGGTCAAGTGTCTAATTAGTCCCCCACCCAAAAAAAAAATCTTGTAAAATTCTGCTGTGAAACTGCTGGAACTCCTCTTGCATAGCGTGCCTATCTGTCATTATCAGTCTCCGCAACTGCATTGCTGACCAAGGCTCCAGTGGAATTTGGATAAAATAAATGAACAAGTCTGTTTAACTGCAGAAGCAAATTCTATCTTCTCCATTTTATCTGGTCACTTTCCTGAAGTCCTTCTCCCACACCAGCTTTCCAACTCAGTTTGTTGGAAATGCTCTACAGCATCTCCATAATTTTTTTGAGCCTGTGTGATTCTTCTGAGCTGACAGCGCTCAAGTCTTGCTGTTACCATTTTCTCAGGATTCGTGGGATGATGTAGAAGATTTCATCCCTTCTGGCTCCAGATTAGAAGTCCTGGAATAGTCAAATGGGTATTTTTCTCTGAGGGCGGGATGAACTTCTGACTTTCTTCTTCTGGTCAACATTATGTTTGTAAGACTGGAAGCTGTCTTGGGAAGATTAAAAAAAAAAAAAAAAAAAAAAGTTTAAAAATACAAATCTTGAAGAACTTGCTATTGAAGAATGATATAATTCTCAGTAAAAAGTTTGTTGCAACTTCTAAATTGTCCAGCTGCACTGGTATGGGAAGACAGTTGTTTTCCCCCTGTTGCTTACCTCTTGTGGATTTATGATGCTGTTTTCCTGAGAACACCATGATGTTTTTTATCATCAGTGAACGAATCATATCCCTGTGAGAAGCATAATGTGCATATTACATATAGACAGGCTGAGAAAAGATCATTACTTTGCCTCAGGCTACAAAATAAGACAGTAATATAGTGGGAAGCTCAGTCTTGCAGCCTCCTGGTTTAACCAGTGAATGACTCATTATACTGGCTGAAAAAGCACTAGAAGTGAATGGTGGTGAATAAAGCTTAGGAAATGATTGGTCAGAACAGAGTGTCCTGTTTAGGGTTTTTAATAACCCAGGACTTTCACACCCATTTTGAGATTAAACTAAAACTGTGTGACTGTATTTTGCTTCTGGCAACATCCCTGATTAATAAGCAAAGCAAATGGTTTTTTGCACTGACTTGCTGTCCGTATATATAGTTGAGTGCATAAGAACAGTCCTTTCAGTTGTGGTTCAGCTTTTTGGCAGATCTTATTTTGTTGTTCCATTTGCCTGTGACTGGCTTGGCAATGAGGTGGCATTAAGCTTCTGTCCTTCTGACTGAGAAGGCTTCTAAATATTCCCCTCAGCATCACAAAAATATTTATATCCAGAGACCTTCCTGATCTTGGAATTGCAAGAAGCTACCTCTAGGAAGAGGTTTTATTATTAATTGCAGATAGAGGATCCACAAATCTGTGCTCCGTTTGTTCCATGGCCGTTATCAAGGCTCAGAGGAACTTCAGACAGGGTGTCGAATTCCCTGTGCCTTCCTGACCCTGCAACCTGCTGCTTTCCTTCTCCTTCCTCAAGTGTAGTTTGAGGAGGATATTTTTATTGACCTAAGATGAGGGCTGCTGTAGAATATGGGGTTCCCCATTGCTGCAGGCTGCTACAGTCTTTGTGCATCCTCCACTTCCCAGTTGTGTACTGGGTTTTGGCTCTGGTGTTTGTATCGCTGCCACGTCAGTCAAATTAAGGAGTCAGTCTCTCTGCAAACAGTTTTCACCCATCATTGCCAATTCTTCCTCCAGATTGTTTCCTCAATTAGTTGTGTATTTTTACTACCTGATTTGTGGCAGATTCTCTGTACTGATTTACCAGACCAGTCCAACAGAAGACAAACCCAGTGAGAAATGCCAGTAATTTTCTATGGCATCAGTGATTGGAAAGGCTGGTGGGATGATTGCCTTGATTGCTTTGAGAATTGCAGACTCAGATCCTCTGTTCCCAAAAAAAGATAGGAAATAGATTGCTAAGGACATGGAATTTCCTTCATTCCTATCCCAACCCTTCATTATGTGATCCTCATTAAAACTGTGTTTTATGATTAGTGCCTGTGTCCCTGGGCTTCAGTGTGCCAACCTCAACACCTTCCGGGGCTGGAGTAATTTATAACCCAGGGTTCCTTCTGTGCACAGGAAACCCCACTGCAGAATATCCTTCAGTCTGCATACTTTTTCAGCTGGATATTTTGAAATACAAAGCTCTTTAAGAGCTGACTGTTCAGTTCAAGCCAGAATTTGCAAGTTATCTGAGGGTTTCGTTTTCCTCCAGAGTAGTATGACTAAGCACGAGAAGGGAAAACAGATGAATCATCACTGAAAACAAACAAATAATGACTTAATAATCACAAATCTCAGAAAACAGTATTAATTATTCATAGGGGGTGATTTATCTCAAGACATACTGTTAGACTGGCAGGAGAAATAAAGACAGATGTTTCTGCTTTGTCCCAGAGGGTTGGAAATACAGAATTGGAGTTAAATTTGATATCCACATAATGATGTGGGAGGTTATGGAGGTTTGTATAGTTATTATTTGTGTATGAAGTTTGCTTCGAATCATAGATGGAAACACTTTATTTAGTATCTATAATGTCTCTAGTTTCCTGGAGTTGTAGAATCATGGAATCATAGAATCACAGAATGGTTTGGGTTGGATGGGACTTCAAAATTCATTTCATTCCACCCCCCTGCCATGGGCAGGGACCTCTTCCACTGGACCAGGTTGCTCCAAGCCTTGACCTGTTTGGCCTTGAACGCTTCCAGGGATGGAGCAGCCACAACTTCTCTGGGCAACCTGTGCCAGGGCCTCCCCACCCTCACAGTAAAGAATTTCTTTGTAAAATCGAATCTAAACCTTCTTCTCTATGTTGTGTTAGAGGCTGCACTGTAACATCTTTCATTTAACACTCTCACTGCATACTTTGGAACAGGAATAAAGACACATGAAAAATGCCATGTATTGCACTGATAGTTTATAATTATAAAATCACTCCTAGTAGTTAGATTCCATGTTTGAAGTGCTTTGCAAACACACCTAAATACCATAAACCCAGAGTTTCAGAATATAGCATTTAGATTAAAGATGGAGGCCCTAAAGTAAAAAAGAGTGAAAAGGAAGGAATAAATTTCAGCAACTCTTGAGGTTTCAACTCTCAGAATATCTGGTTTTGTCTTCCACTTTTATTGCAAATATATTGTGATGCTTTGGAGAAGTTGGTTTGGTTTACATTTGTAGAAGGGGTATTCTGGGAGAGCTATTGACATTTTGACGAAATTGAAAAGCACTAACACCATGTAGGTGGACTGGAGCTCTGCCATCATCCATTCCACACCCCACTCAGAGCAGGGCCAGTGTTATTAGTAAAAAGAAATGCCAAATCAGGCTTTGGAAGAGAGTGGTACCGTCATTGTTTTGTAATTTCCCAATGCCAACACTCGTGGTAGAGCCAGGTTTGATTCCGTGTTTCCACCCCAGCTCTCCCAGTTAGCTTTGTCACTGATCTCTGCAGAGGCCTCTTAGATGCACTGAAGCTTTTCTTCAGTAGTTACATTATTTATATTTAGAATTTAAGGTGAGAGGAAGGACTTAGGGTTATGGTGAGGGAAGGGAATACAAGTTGTGAGAGCTGAAAAGCTTTTCTAGAACTGGAGCTCGGAATCTGTTGCCTTAGTTTAAGGTGTTAAAAAGGTGCAAGGTTAACACAGGAAGTCTTGTTGGTAGATAACTGTTTTCTCCTCATGTAATTTTGTCTGCTAAAGTATATGGCATCATCTTGGAAGTGTGACAAGATGATATTTATTTTAAAAAAACCAAAAAGCCTTAATCCAAGCCAGCATGTATTTGCATTCAATGCTTATCCTTCTGATCAGCAAATATACTGAAAATAATCCAGATTTACTTGAGCCCGTTGGGCAAAACTGTATTTACAGTTGCATGTTTGTATTTTTCGTTGTCCATGAAATTTGGGGTGTGTACTGCTACAGAGTGTATTAATACATGTAAATGCAGTATATGTAATAGCTTTTCATGTACTTTAACTTCCATTCTTCCTTGGCACCCTGAAAATGCTTCCTATCAAAATTTCCATCTCAGAGATTTTAATAATTTTTCTCTAATATTTTCTGAGTTGCTTTTTCCGGGAAACTTGTTGCCAAGCTAACTTCATTATACTATTATTATTTAGGTTTTCCTTCCACAAAATAACACCAGAACTTCTAAGAACTTAATTTTTTAGAATGGTTGACCTTTCAAAATACTGAAAACCCACATATTTTCTTTGGGAAGATGAATGCATTTTATCTGTCTGGACAGACAGAGAACTGCTTGAAAAGAACTTCTCCAGCTACTTTTCTGTGCTGATGCCTAGAATAAAATCAGTAATAATTTCCAATGCCTCTTCACACAGCTTAATAATAGAACCTATGGTAGAACATCCTGTCAGCTGATGGCTGCATTTATCATTCCAAGAGAGAAAAGGCACATGGAATTTTAACAGCCTCAGGCCTTTTCAAAACAGGTGATTTTTAAATTTTCAGTTGTCTGGTGGCGACAGTTACTCATTTGTTTCACCATTAGCAATATTTGGATCCCTGACTTAAATGCACTACTGACTATTATTCTTAGCTTTTAGCTAGACTCAAGTGCCTGATGTTAGAGGAAAGGGCTTTTGGCTCCTAATTATGAACATTCTTTTTGTATATTTTGTGAAAAAACAATTTTAGAATTGCACCCTCCTTGTCTAAGAACTTAAAACTTTTGTATATATCAAGTTAAAGCAAAATGTGAGACTAATGGGTATATGATTTCCTTGAAAATAGGATTTTACCACACAATGAATTCTGTGGTTGTCACACTGTGGCAGATATTCCTGCCACCTGAATGAAATTGGCCAAGGTAAATTGGGAATTTTCAAGATTTAATGGTCTTTGTTCCTTTACCCTGATCATCCTGGTATTCATTCAAGGATGTCCATATTTTTTCCCTGCTTTCACATTTTCCCATAAAACATCTTTGCTGCTGTTTCTATTTCTAGACACAGATTTATGTGTTTGTATTTATAGAGTTCCTGTTGCACACTATGTGTACAAAAAATGCACTGAGACTGTATGTGGGTCAGGTTAGTGTGTGTTTGTGCAAAAGAAGTTCAGATTTGGAGGGGAAGAAAAGATTGTGGAATCCAGGATACAGAAACTTGGTAATTTAGTTTTTTGAAGAAACAAGTGATATTTTCACCCTGCAACCACTTGCTGAATATTCCATAAATAGACTTTATTCATATCCCTCTAGGAGAAACGTGGCTGCAATTTATGGAAAGCTCATCATGCTTCATGGAAAAGCTGAATGCTGCAGCTTTCACTAAAGCTCACTGGTTCATAAATGTTGCAGTGCTATGAGCAGTATAAAAGTGCCGGAGTGGGGTTTTTTATATATTTTTATTTTAGTTTTTGTTTTTGGGCTTTCTGGCAGGCAATATGATTTTCTTGCTTGAAGATAATTCCTGCAGAGTTCAAAGAGGAAAAAATGTGAATTCTCAATGAATTTTTGAAAGAATTTGGTGCTGGCTAATCAAAAGATTTTCAGAACAATCTGAGAAAGTGATTGACAAGGTGTGGTTTCAGTGTACTCTGCACTTCTTTGGCTTCCATTCTGACCTTTGTGTAGTGTCACATTCCAATCAAATCATCCATTCTTGATTTGCCTGTCAAGAATTGATGTTCAGGGATACACCTATGCTGGGGCCAGCTCTGGGTAGCTGCAAACCTCACAGCTTTCTAAGGTTACAGTGGTAAAAAAATTGACCAACAGGAAGGAGCTTTTTTGTGGAGTGACTTTTACTTTCAAAAGATGAAATCTGTTGGACACAACAAATTCTGTTCCGCCCTTACCCCAGTAAGTGCTTCCATCCTGAGCAGAAATCCTCTGACAGTGGGACTGGAGCTTGTAGTGTCCCTGCAGTGTCCTTGGCAAAGTGCTTGATGGATTAGCAAGAGAGTGCTTCTATTACACAGATTATGGGCAACTCATTCTTCATAATAACAGTTGAGTCTGCTGCATTGCTATTTACCATTCCAGGCATACCAAATTAAAGTTTGAATATGGTTATATTAAAGCCATACATTAAAAAAAAAAAAAAAAAAAAAAAAGAGAGAGAGAGAAAAAGGAAAATATAAGAAAGAAAATTAAAGAGGATTCACTGTAGTTTTAACTTGCTGCTTTTGTGAAACATCTCCAGCCTCAGGACCTTATGCGGACACCAAGGATTCTGAGTCATGTTTGAGGAGGGAGCAGCTCTTTTCAGTTCATATCTTGTGTGTTTAAGTGTAAATGACACAACATAAAATAGATGTGAGAGTACAGTTGGAATACAGAGAGTATATCCTGATATTGCTTTAGGTGGGATATAGCCTACAACTGGTTTCCCTCATTCCTATGACCCAACTCCCACCTCTGTTCCTTCCCAATCTGAAAACAGGGTTTATACTTAACTTATTGCTTGCACTTTGGCTTTTCACTGAATGGAACAATCTAGAGTATCAGAAAGGTTTAAAAGCCCCAAGAAATATTGAAACTAATTAATATTTCAAAGGAAGGATTTTTTTTTTTTAATATTAAGAAAGTAGTTTGGTATCATGAATATTTTCGTTAATCTGATATAAGCAAATCCTTAATGGGTGAAAACATGCTCTGACTGCTTTGCAAATGTATAAAATTCATAGTGTTTTTGATTAAAACTTCTGTATTGCTTAATTAAGCTTTGCACTGAATTCTGCAAACATTTTGTAAAGAGTAATTCATAAATCCTATAAGGTACACACGCCATCTGGCAAAGTCTGATGTATGGCTGTTGAGAATTAATAAAAATGTTCAAAACTAAATAAGAAGTTAGGAACACTGTAAAGAAAGTGCTCTTTTTATTACTGGGACCTTGGGCAGTGTTGGGACTTCATGTTTTTGGTTAGAATTTCTTGTATTACTGATATTTCCATATCCTTAAGCATCCTTTAACATGCCAGAAATGTGTGGCAAAGGGTAAATGGGAAAGTGATGCTGAAGAGAGCAGAAACTTGGACTTTGAGTTCTAAACTGGCAACAGGCTGCTAAAGGGATTTCTGCTTGATTTGTTTTAGTATTTTAAAAATAGATTAATTAGGATAATTTATTGTCCTTTTGTAAAACCATTTTCTTCCCAAACTCTGAATCTGTGGCTGAGCAAACTGATGTGATCATTTCAGGTCAAACAGTGACAGATAAAGTCAGCAAATTAGCTTGTAAATTCTTGTGTGGCACACAGGAATTGCATAACATTTAGAGGTAAATAAAGTGAGTTTAAATAATGCATGCACAGCAAAGTCTGGTAGTACGATGCTTTTCAATAATCTGTTTCTTGAATGATCATCCCCAGGTCACCTGAAGTACCCTTCTTCCCTCTTTGCTGAATTTTATTATACACCCTTGTGATTTTCCAACTCAGAAAGAGAAAAGAGCCATAATGACACTACTGCTCTGTTTTTCATTACTGACTTTCTCAGAGCAAAGGGCTTTTTTGACTTTAGCAAAGTGGAGCTGAACCAAAATTGGTGGCACTCGTAAGCCCCAGTGAACAAGCATGGATCACTCTTCAGCACAGCGAGAATTTTAATGTTTCATTGCAATCCAGAATTAAGGGCCTGTTCTTTCCTCATCTCCCTCTCCCAAATGTTTTCTTGGCCATTCATAATACTGGCATTTGTGCTGACCTGTGTTCCTTGAAATTGTTTTGTAGCCCTTTAATTCCATTGTTCCAAATTACTCTGAGGTGAAAATTTTTGCTGCTCTCTTCAGTGACAAAGGCTGTTAGAAAAACCAGCTCATCTCAGGAGAGGCTTAATCTCAAAAATCAGCTCCACAAGGTTTAACGAGAAAAAGTACTGAGTAGGAAAATAGGAAAGTTGCACAGACAAAAATGTATGACGTTAAAATTGGAGGGAAAGAAAAATCTGTTGAATGTTTCCAGTTGTTATGAAATCTAAAATCTTACGTAATTTAGGAAAAATTCAAACCTGGTAATTCTATTTTAAGGAGAGGGTAAACAATTAGAATAGAAGTTGATTTATATAGGTTTAAAATACCTGAGAAAGTGGTAACTAAAATTAAAATAAGTCTGCTTTCATTTCAGATTAAATTAAAAAAGTTAAGAGTGAAAGATGTGAACTTGAGACAAATAAAAATTCTGTTCTAGATATTTCTGAAAATCTTTGAAGTTACGTCATTCAGTAGCTTCATTCAATACTTTTATTATAATAAAAATTTTATAAAATCAGGTGTGATAGAAGTGTCTTGGTGAGCTTTGGGTTCCCACATGCTGTAATGTTTGTGACCTGAAAGCTGCTCTATAGGGGCAGAAAAAAAAAAAAAATCATTTATTTTCTGTGGTCAAAGCCAATCCCAGCTCTCCTCATGCACTGCTCAGTGAGCACTTGGAGCAGCTGCTTCTGGTTTTTGGTGACACCATGGAGGTTACCAAGGCCAGGCTGGATGGGGACAGTGGAAGGTTTCCCTCCCATGGCAGGGGGTTGGAATGAGATGATTTTTAACATCCCTTCCAAATTAAGATTGGAACCCCTGGATTTTACCTTCTTAATATAATTTAATCCACAGTACTCCTTTTGAGCCAAAGTGTGACCAGCAGCAGATCCAGGAGAACTTGAGTTATGATGCAGGTTTCTAAGAGATTTCTTTCTGCTCTGGAGGAGCACCACAGTTGCTTATTTCAACAGAAATGTAAAATTCTGCAGCAGCTAATGATGTTGGCCCCGTTCTTGGACTCCAAATTCCGGCTTACAAGGAGGATTTTTAACTATAGTTACCAGCCTTAACAAAATCCGGCCATAAGAGCGATTGCCAGTTTCAAATGATAAATTTTACTTTAAGATTTTCAAAGTGAGACTTTAGCTGCAAACTTTGCTTTCAGTTTTCCTGTGATGCAGAGAAGCCTGAAAAGAAGTTTGTTCTTAGGAAGAGGGATGCTTTCTTCACTGTAACCTTTCAAGTTGATTTTAACTTGGTGTGAGGCCTGAAGAATACCCTGTACAGCTCATCTCGCCTGCTCAGGAACTTAATGGTGATGATGATGGTGGAAAACAAGCAGTAATCTGAATCTAGTTCAGGAATGTCAGGTTATTCTTGGTGTTAGATGCATTTGCCTGTTGATGAGATTATGGAAAATTAGTTTTCATGTATTGACACGGTTTCCCTTACGGGGCACTTTCAGTTGTGGATTGCAGTTGCATGAGTTAAAAAAATGTTTGGAAGAGAAGAATATGAAAATTTATTAGCTGTATCTCAGTATTTTGGAACAATATTGAGGACTGTAGCTATTGGACTGATTAATTTTCTTTGCTCTTAATTGCAAAATTCCATTTGAATTTAACCAACTTCTTATTCCAATTTGGCAAAGCATCTGTACATGATGGCTAACACAAGTGCTTTTGAAAATACAAATCAAATTGATTAACAGGCATTCAATCCCAGGGGGACTTTTTTTTTTTCTGAAGACATTTTCTTCCCTCCAGTAATCGCTATAAATATTTTAAAAACTGCTGTCTTTAAATGAAATATTAAACATGTTTATGTTCATACAGAACTAAAAAAAAAATTGCAATTACTTTTTTAAAAAACAACCAAATATGATGCATTTATAGTTATGTCTTCTTTTGATTATTTTCTAAATAATTTTATTTTCCACTACTTTTGCTTATATATTCCAATTTAGAGTCATTGAGCCTTGTTTCAGAAGAGGAGATTGGCTGCATTTTCCTCTGCTCACTATCCACTTTATATTTTACTTTGCACTAATTCTGGCTGAATGAGTGGGCACCAGTATTGTTGAAGTTCTTTTTGTGGTAACAGGAAAGTAAGAAATATAAAACTGTATTCAGAAAAGTAATTTCCAGTGAGAGCGTGTTTTACAAAACAATCATTAAAAACAAAGTGTAAAGTGATGCACACACTGAGCCAAGTTCTCTTGTGGTTTTTTTATAGTTACAGCCCTCTAATTTTATGTAGCTCCTGTTCTGCCTTAGAAAGCAGGTGAAATAAAGCCATTTTCTCTATAAAAAATACCACAGGATGGACTCAATTTAGATTTATCTTACTGGATTTCATTTGTTTACCCACTCTGGCTGGCAAGCACACCTGGCAGATATTAGTGCAAGCCATACCATGGAAAGTGTATTAAAATCATACGTTTTAATTAAAAAACACCTTATGTTGAGAGAGGTCTTAATGATGCAGCAGCTTTCATTTAATTATTGTACAGCAATTATTAAATACAACAATAATCCAGTATTATCAGAGAATCTTTAGGTCACACAGTGTCTCTGTGAATCTCCTTGATAAACTAAAAATATCCAGACCTTGAGTCATTCTGGGGTTCTGCTGATATTTCTAAGGGAAAATTCTGACACTGTGTCAAAAATTTCCCAAATTCTGCTCCAAGAAATCAGGAGCAGAGCAATAGAGCCCTTATCTGCCATCTCCTCATTCTGTCCCTTATCCTGCAAGACCAGCCCTTCTCTCATTTAATTGGAAAAATTGCTTTTGCCTTTATATTTCTTGCAGGAAAATCGACCTTTAGGAAATGTCCCACTACTTTCCTAATTTATAAATCCCTGTTCAACAGTGTAGTTCCTTTTACCCTGTGCATAAATGGGACACAGATCTGTAGAGACAGATCCTAAAAGGGATCTATAATAAAATCAAAATTAAAACCAGAAGCAGTCTCACACTTGAGTGAACTCTTCTTTCTTAGGGATGCTCATTCAGGCATCTTCTCCTGGTGCACACTGAGCTGCTCTGACTTGTGTTGTCTTGGGCTTTTTTGTGGGCTCAAGGGAGGCTGTAACTGCAGCAAAGCTATCACAAAAGGTATTTCTTTAAGCTGTGTATTTTACGTTTTCTGTCTGCACCAAATTCTTTCATGACATACTTGGAGAGCTTATCTTCTCTGCACTACTGCCTTCTGTGGCCAGACTAAAAATAATTTCCATGCCTACATTTTTGGGGTTTTTTTTTTTTGCTTATTCTGCCTCTTTTAGGAACTGAATTGACAGAATGGAAGTTGAAAGTGGAAATGTGCGTAGTATCAAGAATCAGTTCTTGCTGAAATATTTTACAAACCACACATAGTGACTGTGTAGGGGATATAAGGGGGAAAAGGGCACAAAGAAGTCCTGCTGTACCATGCTTTGTGTTGCCTGTGGAGTCAAGCAGCAGATGATTAGAACCAAACATCAGCTTCTAGCTTATCCTTGCCTCATTTGGCATATTTTTTCTATTTTTTCCATCAAACTTACCAAGTTTGATACATTTATCAAATGAAGTTAAATGTTGTGGGTTTTTTTCCAGGGCATAAATCTAGGCACCTGACTAACTTTAGGAAGCTGGGGTCAACAATATATTAATTATTATATGAAATGCTCAATTATTATATAAAATGTGCAATTTTTAAAGTTAAGCAAAGGGCAGCTGTTTCACAGTCAGAACATGCTGGTGTTAAACCAACAGGCTCCCTGCCCTCATTTAAAATTGTTTGGAAACGTCTTAATTTCATTCAGAAACTTAATGAGTGGTAGCCTCCTTTGGTCACCTGCATCTGCAGGGAGGTCCAATGTACAGACCCTTCTGTGAGAGCGACCCTGCAATGCCATGGAATGGTTTGGTTTGGAAAGGACCTCAAATTAAATCCAAATTCTGTCTAAAGGAAATTTCTAGTTCATATTGTAGGAGAATTGGTGGTTATTCCATCAGAAATTCTGAGAGTTGTGTCCTATCTCACTTCAGCCTTTGCAATTGTATTTGTCCTTGGCTTTCCCTGCTAGCTCCCACAGAAAACTGGGCTTTTATTACTGCAGCATGTTCTTGCAGTTTCACAATTTGCTACAGTAATATTTCATCCAAGACAAGGAATTTAACAGGGAGCATTCAAGGAAAAAGAAAAAAAAAATAAACTTCCCCTCTCTATTATGGTCAGTGTATGGTCAGTGGTCAGTCCATTCCCTTGTACCAAGCAACCCTCACTTTAGAGAAGAATTCCAGCAAGATCTATCCATGTTTAAGTATCATGGAAGTTCACAAAGCCGTCCATCAATTGTTTTTGCAGTGCTTTTAAACTTTCAACGATATCTCAGGTAGTGGCTGAAGTTACTTTGTTTTGGTCAGAATGTTAGGTCAAATACAGAATTTTTGAGGTCGTTGTTGATTGTTGTTGATGTGCAGTGTAACATGGGAAATAAGTCAGACGTTATTTTGTTCTGATGTCAAGTAACTATCCTAGCCTGTACCCAGGAATTTTTTTTTTTTAAACGCTGGAAACCTTTATAAAACTGTCAATATTTTAAACCTTGTGTGTGTAGTCTGTGTCTTCTTGACAGTGTAGAAAAATGAAATGATTCTCATGGCAGAGTTTCCCTTCACAACTGGGGGTTAACAGCCCCCAGATACAGTTGAGGCTGTGAAATTTGGTCTTGCCAGGGGTATCATTGATGGGTTCACATTTGACCGATTGCTTCCCACGAGAGCATTCTGAGATTGATCTCCTGTACACCCGTGTTTTACTGGTATGCCTTGCTCAGAAAGCTTGGCACCAAGTCTGGCCTTTCTTCAGCAGGCAGTGTAGAAAATACGGTGCTCTTAAAACACTGAAATAAGTCTGCTTTTCTTGTTTTCAGGTTTAAAGTTTCACCGCTGTCAGGAGGCACAATGTCACTCCCAGGTTCATTTTAGTGTGAGGGACACAATAATACAACACATGGACAAAGTTCTCTGTTAACGTCTGCAAAGTTGTTGAAAGCTTTTTGAAAAATCTGAAATTGCCCAAATATCAACAAAACATCTTTAGATTACGGTCCTGCTGGCTTCCTTATTCCTGAATTTATGTACCAGAGCTTTGACCTCAGTGACAGGTCCTCTGATTTCCATCACTTCTTTCAGCGCAGCAGGATGCAAGATCCTCATGCCTGCAAGTGGCAGCTGCAGAGAGCTGAGATGGTTCTTCCTGAATGTGTGGCTGCAGCACTGCCAATCAAGAGGGAAATTTAAAAAAAAAAAAAAAAAAGTAAATTAAAATTTACAATAATATGTATTTTAATATATATTTTATCATGTTATTTTTCTCTCTTTTTTAACGTTAATTTTTATTAGCCATAGTAATCAGGTTTTCACTTTGGAATGAGAGTGTGAGAAGTCCTTCATAATCACACTGGAAGAGGCATAGTTTGTTAACATGTATGTGGTATTTTGTTTTAGGTGCTTAAAGTGATGTTACCTGGAGTAAGCATCAGAAGAGGTAGAAACAATGTACTGTAAAATCAGGGGATGGAGAAGGAATGTTGGAGCTGGTTCAGGCTCTCGCTGTTTCATTTGTGCTGGTTTTAGGAGGCATTGTAAATGCTTCTGATTCCCAAAGCAAATAGCAAAATCTACTTGCTCATAAAATATAAATAAATTATAAATCTTTTTGTGCTCATCCCAGTGGATGTTCCATTGTATTACGTGTTCATCTATTTTTCATTATTTTTACCTTAAATTTGTCAGTGTTTGCACTCCTAGGAAATGGTGTGCTGCTGCAAGGAGAAAAAAGTAAAAATGGAAAAGTTTTCAACTGTTGACGGCAATAGAAATGGACGAGATATACATTAATAATAGAAATGGGTTTTATTCATTGGTTTTAGATTGCTGCTGTATTTAACTGAGCATTCTGGTAGCAAAGGCAGTGGATAATTTTGACATTAAGCAGTGTTGCCCTGGGCTCTGATTAAGCTGAGAGGTTTGGAGACACAAAGCAGGTGGTTCTTGTATGCATTAATTCGGTCTTTCCTCAGCTCCACTGTCAGCTCCTTCTCTTTGGGGCTCTGTCATGAGCTAAGGGGGAAGAGGGCGGCTGTGAGTGCCCCTGGTTTTGAAGTAAATATCAAATGCAACCATAGTTTTAAAAAAGCGCAGAAAAAAATCCTGTGCATTTATCATTTTGGGGTGTCAGAGGAAAAGCAGTGAGACTGCATTTGCCTTGGCAGGTTTTCGTGGCACAGAAAAAGGGATTATTGCAGAGGCCACTGTGTTCTTTGCATCCTAAACTGTCAGAAAGGGACAAGATAAAGAAATTCTGTTTTCTTGAGGGAGCAGTCCAGTTCTTAACACCTCTAATAAACCTCAAATATTTGTGGGGGAGCTGAGAGGAGTTTTAGTGCAGTGCTCCAGCCTTGCAGACCTGCTGCAAGTCGTTTGTATGAAGGATGACATGGGCTTAGAGAAAACAGTGTTTGCTTCCTTATTTGAAAGTCAGTTTTCCTAAGAATTAGAAGAAGAAAGTATATTTTCAGCTTGTTTTCTGAAGTATAAATTTTGAACATTATTTTTATTTATGACAAATTTCAAGAGGTGGTGAAACAATGCTGGTGGATGCTTTTGCTGGCGATAGAGTTTCTTTATTTTCTGGGGAAACACATAGTTCTGCAAAATTTTCAGTTCATTTGGTAATCTTAGCTCCTGAAATAAGAGTGCCCTTGTCTGTTCTGCAGGTTTGGAAGTTATCAGCTGTCCTGGATCAACTGGCTTGTGTAGATGAAACAAAGATAAAAATTATGTTCTGTTATGGTTAAATCTATTGTGTGTATTGCTTGAAGTCTAATGTGTAATACACCCACACAGTGCCAAGTGGAATAATCCCTCAGTGATTTCCAGGAAGCTGAACCAGTGACTCTGAGCTGTCATTTTATTGGTGGGATGAGAGAGCACTTAATATGTAGCTTTTATTTTCCAAATGTTCATTAGCATCATGAATTCCTCTTGGGGAAAAAAAAGGGAAAACATAGAGTGTTGACTTGAGAGTATATCATAAGGTGGAAAAGGAGTTGGAGCTGGAAATGTGAAATATTACAGGATGCTGTGGATGCTGTGTTTAGTTCTCAGGAAAATATTATTATTAACTCACTGCTGGATGTTGAGGGAAGGAGTCTCTGGTGTGAAAATGACGCCTCATGCCTTGGCAGAAAGGTCAGCATCAATCACCGTGGAAAGGCAATCATCAATAGAAAGTTCTGCAAGGTTTCTTTCCCAGATTCAGGCAGAATATTGGCAAATATGACCTCACTCTGGAGCTCTGCTTTTAGGAAAACGTGCCTGATTATTGTAGGCTGCCATAATGATTAGTTGAAGTATTTTCTTTAGGATTACTTAAAAAAACTGTCCAAATTGTGTTCATTAATTAAAATAACTTAGCTGAGTAAGTTTATTTTGAAGTATTTATCATGTTTCATGGCAATAGGGGTCTAAATAAACGGGATTTTGTCATGATGAAATGACAAAGGAAATGCAAATTAGATCTTTTAAAAAAATGAAAGAGAGAGTTGCAGTAAAATGCATTGATAATAACTACTTTAAAAATGACTTCCCAAATGACTGGACAAGATTTAAAATTGATTACCAATAGAAGGTGTTAGTTACTTCGAATTTCAGCACAGGAGGAGACAGCTGGCTGAAAACCAGCAGAGGAAAAGTGTTAAGTCCTACATCTTGTCTCTGGTTTTTCTGTTGGTTATAAAGGGGAAGATTCAACATAGAATTACTTTTTTTTTTTTTGCGATGTTGACATGGTGACTTTTTAAAATGACACAGGAACTTTTTTTTTCCTTTAATTAAAAATAATACTATTTTTCTTTTGCATTTATGCCCTGAGTGTAAAAATGAAACTGAACACGAAAGTTGCTGTGGACTCTCAGATGCTGTTTCACACTGAACCAACTCTGATATCTCCCATTTCAGTTTTAACCACTTTAGAAAATGAAACAAAAAGCAAGTAACAGCTTTTATTTGCATTAGTGTTATCTTTGCTTTACCTTGCCAGAGTGCTTTTCACAAATGATGTTGAGCTGTATCCCCAGGCCCATGTTGTAACATCCTGTGAGAGCAAAACTGTGGTGGCTGCCTGATTTTGGGGGGAAATGCAGATGTGGAGTGAAGCTAAGCTGTAGATCTGATACAGCTGCTGCTCTGGGCAGTCAGAGCTCCAGGACTCCTGGGTACTGTGAAGGACAAACCTCTGATCAGACACAGCTATTGGGAGCCAATTTCAAAGTTAGATTCAAAGTATGGAATAGAAAGTAATTTTTTTTTATTAATGAAAGTATTTTTTTATTAAGATGCACTTAACATGCCAAAAATACAGTATATATTTTATTGAAATTCTGTAGACACAAACATAAGCGACTTTCTTAGGCCAGCTTTTCCCACCCAAGTTCATCCAGGTTGAGTGTTCTGAGAGGGATCTGAGAGATACTTCATGCTTTCCCCCTAATCAGGCATGAAGGAAAGACAGGAAAGATTTGGGGATGTTTTTTCTCTGCCTGTGGCCTCCTGCAGCTCTGTCAGATCTCTCCCTGAATGTCTTCCTTGTCCTGTTGACTATAAACTCTAACCCACATTTTACATTTTTGTCATTCATTCACAATCACTGCAGCTGGGATAAGAAAGTCAGCATGGTTCTGCTGTGGAGTTTGATGAGCTGAAATTAAAAAAAGGGAAAAGGGAAAAAAAGAGGGAAAAAGGGAAAAAAAAGGGGGAGATGGAGCTAAGAGATATTTTTAAGCTCTTGTATGAGCAAGGGAAGATGCCAACCAGACATAGATATTTTGAGAAGGTCTGACCAGGTTTGACCAAGGATGGAAGGTGACATTTTGGAGATGCAGAGAGGTTGATACCTTTTTTCCTTTGTAGGCAGGGATGAAGGAGCATACTTGAAAATGAAAGTGTTGGATGTAATAATGAAAAGGTATTTGCTTTCTTCTTTCATTTAGCTTAATTTGAGAACTGGTGAAATTCTTCACCTCTATAACATTCATTTTTGGAGAAGCCGTTCAGAATATTGTACTTTAAGAACTCTGCTCATTTTGTCAAATTTGGTTGAAGTTATAAAACACTTTTTAAAAAATGTTACTGGAAAGGAACAACTTAATTTGGAGGTGGTGTGATCAACTAAACTTTGTTTTATTATGAAACCTGATGCACTTGAGCAAATCTGAGTCAGGTACACAGAGAGTTTTGCCTTTTCCACGCTGCAAGCATTATCATCAAACTCAAACTCAGCTGAGTTGCTCCGTGTTTTGCCCCAGCCAATCAATTAGCAGAACATTAATCTTTTATAAATGTCATGCTGCTATAAAATCACTTTGTGTCAGTTGATTTTCCCCTGGAACTAATTTCTGTGGCACAGGGAGAAGTATTGAAGTGTGCAATGTTTTGGATCTGAGCAAGATTTGTTACAGTAGCATTGTAACCATATGCTTTAAACCAGATGGGATGTAAGTTATTTTCTTCGGGCCTGCTTTCTTTCACTACAAAACTTTTGATGAAAAAAATTACCGTTTATCAATAAAGTCTTTCTTCTCATCCATCCTGATGAGATTAATCATCACAAGAGAATCACATCTCTACCACAGGCCATCTGAAGCAAGTACTGATTGGTAAAACTATGTATTTCTTACTAATCCAAGGAAGGATTGGTGTCTTGCAGTGTTAAATTTTGCTTCTTCTATTTTGCTGCAATCTTTGCTTTGGGTATAGGAAGGATTTGGAGCAGAAAGGTGTGTAAAGATGGGTCACTGTGGTTATCTCTGAAATTTTTTATCTAACCTGTTAAATTTACCTGATAAAATTTTAACCTCTGAAATTCTGGCTAATGCATTTGGCATTTTGTTGTGTTTACAGGGAAATATACTGATCTTCTTGATATATTACTTGAATATTTGTAACTTCTTACTGTTGTAAGGTGAAGTTTTTAAGAGCTACCACTGGGCTCTTCAGCACTCAGGAAGAATGGAAAAACCAGAACTGGAGACCATTATTCACTGCTTTTCCCAGACTTCCTCTGTCCTTCCCATGCAGTGGGAAGCATGTTCTGAACAGCTTTCTGTCAAAAACTCTTTCCTTGAAGATTCACTTTCTTAGCACCTCACTCAGTATTCATTAACAAAACCCCAAAGTTTCCTTTCCTTTTTGGCGTGAGAACTCCACTGTGTGAGCTGTGTTAAAGGAGACCTGTGCTTGTGATGTGACAGTATAAAAATTCCTGTTTGCTCAGTTCTTAAAAGTGTGAATTCTAATTTACAAATGCAGGACAAAAATGCTTTTCTTCTCACTTTCATCTGACTTTCTGCTGAAAGGGATTATTTTTCCATCAGTAAGGAGTCTGCATTTTCTAAAATCTCTCAGCTTTCTAAAATCCCTGCACTTCTACAAAGCTCTGCTCACAGAGATGATGAGTGTACAACTAAGTTTTTAAATAGTTCTGCAATAACATTTCCCATTTCTCCTTAATATTCTCATGCTAATTTTTCTCTGCACTGAATATAGAGTTGCACTCGCCTGGGAAATCCCAGTTTTTGAACTAGAGTGTGTCTGCCTGTTTGTGCTACTCCTGCTTCTCATTCCCTTTGATTTTCTGTTTCAAAACAACCAGCTAAAAGACACTTGGTACTTTTTACTAAAAATCTGATTGAAATATGGCATTAAAAAGAAGTAATATTTCAAGAAAACTTTGCAGATGTCCTGGTGTATATTTGCTTTCAGATAAGGCAGCTGGTTTTTGCTAGAGTGCTTTCAGGAACACAAATCTGTATGTTTTTAAATCATGCTTTGTTTAGGGTTGGTGTATTGTGTTCATTGTTTATGACACCTACATCAACCTGTGAGTTTGTGAAGGTACGTAATTGAAAAAGTGGCCTGCTAAGTGCACACTCAGCCAGTTTAATCTGCAGCCATTGGCAGACAAGATACCTTGAGTCACAAAAATATCAGTGTTCCTACAAAGCCATTTATTACTGTCTTTCTGATATAGTCTCATATTGCAGAGCCACAGTGCTCTGTGCAAAAGGAGGCATAACCCAGGAGTCCACCAAGAATGAGTGCTGCATTCACACTTTAAAGTGGTCAACAACCTATTTGCAGTGGCTGGGATGTAAAGAATACGAGATATTTCATGTTTCTGCTCTTTCAAACAGCTGAATTTTCTACTTGGAGTTAGTTTTTGGTGTTTCTGGTGAATTTTGTACATGTGCTGCTCATCAAACTGACAGTGACACAGGTTCCGATATATTGGCATGCCCACCTCATAATTTGGAACTGTTATACAGATTAAAATTGTTGTTATGCTTTTGAGCTGGAAAAAAACAAAGGCACTGATACCCTCAAACAAGAGAATGAAGTTAATGAGCAGAAAGTGGTGGGGGAAAAAACCATTTTCTTGGAGGAAGTGACAATCTCTAAGGAGAGAGAAGAACTGGGTTATGCATTTTGGGGAGCTTAGTAAAGTTTTTGACGTTCCTTCTCATAACACTTGAAGCTGAAGACACATGGTCTAGATTACTCTTCTGTACAGGAATGCAGAATTCTTTGGAAAACCACCTCCAGAATATTATGAGTGGTTCATTAAGACTGGCAGGATGTGTGGAATGGAGCTCAGCAAAGACTTCCTGATGAGTATTTTCATTATCAACCCTGTTGGTGGACTGGAAGACATTAAATTTGCAGGAAAGCTGGGAGAGAAATTACTTGAAGGACTGGACTGAAAAACGTAAGGATTTTTATAGGAATGAGGACAAGCTCCTGAGTTTAGGAGAGAACGCTTTGTTGATTCTCTGGTGTGCCTTTCCAGCAGGGTACACAGAGAATTCAGAGTACAGTCATGGTTTTGATTAGACATCTGCACAGTGGGATCTGAGAGAAGAACAAGAGAATGTTTTTTTGACTTGACAGAAGACCAGGAGGTACATGGCAGCCCTCTAATATGTTACTTCTTGTACCGATTTTGTCTGGGATAGTTAATTTTCTTCTCGTAAGGGGGTTTGTATTTGTGATGAAAGCGGTGTTGGTAACATGGGGCTGTCAAGGCCTTTTCTGCTCCGCCTTCTGCCCTGCCAATGGAGACTGGAGGTGCACCAGGAGATGGGAGGGGACACAACCAGGACAGCTGATGCTGACTGAGCCAAGTGATATTCCATAAATGGAGTCAGGTTGTGCACAGCAGTAAAATCTGGGGGAATGAGGAAGGGGTCATGTTTGTCTGCCCAAGTCTCCATTCCATGGGATGCAGCCTGGCTTTCCTGAACACGTGCCTGCCCATGGAGAGGGGTGAATGAATTCCTTGGTCTGCTTTGCTTTGCGTTCATAGCTTTTTCTTTCCCTATTAGACTGTCTTTGTCTCAACCCATGAGTTTTCTCAGTTCTACCTTACCAATTGTCCTCACATCCCAGTGAGGGGGAGTGAGTGAGCAGCTGTGCGGGGCTGAGCTGCTGGCTGGGGTTAACCACAACACCTCTGTTGTAAGAGAGGACAAAAATAACAGATTTCTTGTTTTTCTGGTTTAAAAAGAAAAAAAAAAAAAAAAAAGGCTTGAAATGAAGTTCTCTGAAAAGTGTTTTTTTATGCAGTGTATTTGGGGAAAAAAAGAAACAACAACCACAATGTTATGGGAAGAGGTTGTCTTGGGAGGCTGTGGTGGCTTCACCGTGGAAGCCTCTGAGGTCCAACAAGACAGAAATGTCTCAGAAATGATGGGGTGTAGCAAGACACTCAAGTGGGAAAAGGAGATGGAGCAGATGTCGTCTCCAGCAGCAAGATCATCTGATTTTCATGACAGCCTCGTGAGGTTGCCCTGTGTGGTATACCAGAAATCTATGTGATCAACCATCCTCACCATTTTAATTGGTGGGTGTGTGTTCAGGCATATAAACTTGTCAAGCTATATCCTCCATTGTTGATGAGTGCATAAATTAGCTCTTTTATTTTTACGTTTATGAGACTATAAAGGCTTCTATCGCATATCAAAACAGAAACTTACACATTTCCTAATGGTTTGTGGGAAGCAAATGAAGCTTGAATTTGGTTCTTTTCATTTTGACAACTGTTATTGATATAAAGTGTATTGAAAGCAGCCTGTTGTTAGGCTTTTAGTTGTTTGGTATGCTGTTTCCAGCGTTTAATTTACAAGGATGAAATAATTGACCCTGTGTCCTTACAAGGCTGGCTGGGAATTAGTGGCTGCAGTTACGTTTTATTTAGGCAGTAGTGCTGTGCCTGTGAAAATAAATGGACACCTGTCTTTAATAAACACAGAGGATGGGCTGGTTAAATTGTTAAAGATTTTTGGTGCTTTATAACGTTCTGATTGCACAAGTACAGACTGAAAAAACCTTGTGAACGATGAGCAGTGATAAAGTCAAAGGAAGTGAAGCAGAAAATATACATGAATATAACTGCTGCTGAGTTGAGGTTCTCATGGCAAATGCAGAATATTTTGCTTTACAGTCCCACAGTTGAGTCCCAAGGTACTTGTGGAACAGCATGATTTTGGGTGTAATAATTGGAATTACTTTAGTGATATTATTGTTTCCTTTAGTTGGATCTGATGAACACGCAGGTCAAAACATCTTAATAGTTGTTATTATCACAGATGTGCATATCCTTTGAAGAGAATTTAAGGATTACTACTAAACATAAGTAAACCTTGCAGAGCTCCCAGGGCATAGTGACAGCATCATAACAAATTACTGGCTTATTTTTGGTATCGTTGCAATTAAGGTCAGATTTCTGTCAATTTAGTGAAGTTGAATTTCATGTCAGTTGTACTGCATTTAAATTTTGGTGAGAAATTTAGGTGAGCTCTGTGACTGGCAGAGTGAAGGATATGGTCTGGATGATTTGAGACATCAGAGAAAACTCTTCTTACTGACAGTACCTTAACTTCTCCCCCTCCTCTATACATGCATTTTCAAGCTGTTCCCCATCCTACAACTCTGATCTTGTTTGGGTATGTCTAATCAAAATTTCTACATAATTATTGTTAATTATTAATTTGGAGAGTTATATAAAGAGTGGATTTTCTTCTGTAGGAAAGGTGGTGGATAGTTGTCCACAAAGTGCTTTGCTAAATTCAGTATGAAGAAAGATTAGCATAGTCACTGGGCAAAGAGTAATCTAAAATTAAAAGCTTAAAGATTATCAGTTGAAGCATCAAATTGCCTTTTGCCATTCCATTACGCCAACATTATCATGCATCTTTCTTTTGTTTTGTTGTAAATTATCCACATCGTTGACCAGCAGTTTAATACCAACCTTTCACATTTGCTCCACAGCATCCTCCCTTGCTCCTAGTGCCTTCCATGATGCCACCTCTGTTTTTATTCCCTTTTGGCCCTAACTGCTCATCCTTGGCCTTCCACTTCCCCTCAGCTTGCCAATGAATGCCTCATTTCCTTCTTCCTGTGCCATTTCTGCCATACCTGTTGGAATGCTAAGGTTCACAACAGAGGAGAAGGAGATGAGTGGATCCCATTCCATCATGGGTGTCTTACTGCAATATTTGTCACTCTTGGTGTCCTCTCTCCCTTGCTCCCAGGGACAGTGACCTGTGCCAGGTTATTTTCCCTGAAGGTGTTTGCTTTCCTGTTAACAAGCTGTCCTGGATGACTTTATGGTATGCCCAAGCAAACCCAAACTGGATAAAGTGTTGGTAGCTGTCTGCTGGAGCTTCGTTTCCCACCTCTTGCCATTTCTCCGCTCTTCCTCTTTCCTGAAGTCTGCCTGGTCTCCTAATCCCCTGCCCAGTACTGCAAACAGATTTATTGTTGAAAATGTATTATTGGTACGGTACCTAACACAAAACCTCTGGGTGGCACCACAACATGAATAATGATAATTATAATGAGTAGAGTCAGCCATTAAATCACTGCACCTTCAGATCTTGGCTATGTGTTGAGGCCTTTTTTTTGTTTCTAGAGCTGGCTTCTTCCAAATCTAAAATTCATTACTCAGTGCATTTTTCATCTCCTCAGACGTGCTGGCGCTCAGAGAAAATTGGGCTGCAAAAGGAGACTGAAGAAGCTTTAATTAAAAAGCAAATAGCATTTTTCAGCAGAGAGGAGGTGGTGAGATCTCCCCCAGGCTTTTCTTGCTATAAAAAGATCCTTCTATTTTTGTTTCACTTGCCTTTTAAAAATCCACCACCTACCTTGTTTGTTCATCCCCATTTGGAGTTTACTGATCCAGATGTAAGAGAAATATTCAAAATTAGCAGCTGTGCTGTGGCAGCCTTAAGGGGTATATGACTTCCTTCTGTAAAAATAAAATTGCAGGCTCTGCACATTACTACTCAGGCGGGGGGAGCTCTAATAGTGTCAGTACCTTTTATATTCAATATTTAATTGCCCAGTGTGTAAAGATGGATTACTTTTGGCAATAAGTAGAGCAGGTAAAATGTGGGGGTGATTAGTTATTTTTTAATTTTTGTTTTTAGAACAGACCATGATGTTTGAAGGAAAAAAAGCAGAATGCTGTGGTTATCATTTTACTTCAATTTTCACAGTTTCATTTAGGATGGTGTGGATTATCAACCCTACTATTGCTATTTTGGGTGAGTTAGGAAATTGAACGTATGTATCTTTTAAAATGTTTTTCACATTATGGTGTTTTGGACATGGCTTAGTGGTGAACCTGATAGTATTATGTTAATAATTGATCTTAGGGTCTTTTCCAACCTTCATGATTCTCTGATTCTATCAAAAAATAATGCATTTATCACATTCCCAGCCCTGGCAGAGTTGGCTGAATTGTGGTATAACTGCTCTGAAAGCTTTTTTTCTGTCAGTTTACTCTCTTGTATTCAAAATCAAAGCAATGAAAGCCCATTAGAATTTATTAGCTATTTGATGGCCAATTTGAAATGAGATGTGATCTTTCTTTGTACTTCACAAGAGGATATCTTGTTCTGTTGTATTTTGCTGTAATTGGCATCTTTATTGGCAATCTGAAGAAAATGAAATGGTGAGGTGGGTCCTGGGAGCTGATTAGACCCTCTTAATTACTGAATATTTGTGCTCCTGGGAGACACTAAACTGTAGCTGTGGTGAAAGGGAGCTTTACTCTGCTGCTCTTATTTATTTTTGCAAAATGAAGCAACTGATGCTGCTGAGCTTTCAGTGCACCTTCCTCCATGTGAATAAACCCCAATAATTATTTTCCTATTTTAATTTCCATTAGAACGTTGGACAATGTATCTCTAGCTGATTTCTATGTGGAAAAACCTGAGGTGTTTCCTCAGGTGCTGAATGTTTCCCTGTACTGGGACATGTCACCCATTCCATGGGTGTGGTATAAGTTCTCAGAGATAAATCCTGGTTTTACTTCAGTTCTTTAAAGCTTGATTTTTTGGTGAGTGACAACAAGGGTTTCCTTTAATGTCATATGTTAAGATGGCCTGGCCATCAGGTCATGTAACGAAAGTTGCCTGGATTTAGAGAGAAAGGTATCTTTAGCATTTTTACTTAATTAAAATTTAAAATTATTACAGTCTTACAGTTTTCTCTGAAATTATGGCTTATGAAATTCTAGAATGACGTATAAACATTAACTCCAAAGCAACTGCAAGATATAACTTGATTATTCTGAAAACTACACTCCTTTTCAAATAATGTTTGGGATTTTGAGGATTTCTTCATTAACAGGCGCAGTTTGGTTGCTGTGGAAAGCTCTGCTCTCTCTGTAAATGTTTAAAATATCTCTGTGACACTCTCTCTTGAGAGATTTGACTTTTTAAATGTGCCTCTTTGCAGCTGTTTTGAGATGGAGAATTTGCACTTTCCAACATTTTCCAAGCAGCAGGGAGTTTACTTACAAATGTCCCTTTTTGAATAACATGAACTCCAGTCAATCAATCACTCAGTCAGCCATTCAAAGTCTTTTCTTCTGCGTCAGGGCTTTTCTTCACCCTTGTAACTGAGAAGTGGCTTGGTCCTTATGATCAGAATATGCAGTTAGAGAAAACTGCACCTGGAGGTGATTTGACAGCCTATTTTTTTTTTTTTTCAAATTTTATTTTTTGTTTTAGCTCATTACTTTTAATAATCAAATATAAGAGACTGTCCCCTTTTTATTAGGAGGTGGATATTTGGTATCTATCTTTCCAAGCAGTCTCTTAGCTGGTTGTTTTGCTTTGTGAGTCTGTAAACCCATGAGAGTTGGCAATGGCATTTAACTTCCTGGCACCTAATGTATGCATAAAATTTTAAGACTTGTAGTTTAAAATCTTTTAGCAGTACAAAAACTCTTGAAGTCATCAATTTTATGATAGACTTTTAGGTGTTTTTTAAGTCTTCTGAGGGACATTACCTTTTTTTTTTGTCTGGTGCACTGGAGTGCCTGTCTCTTCCTCATGTCCTCTAGTACACAATTCTTAGGGGTTCCAATGAAAATTACATCCTGACTGATGTTCTCGTTTTGAAGACTGCAGATAAAATGAACTCTGAAATTGTCCGATAAAGAGTGTTTAAACAAGTAACTGTTCAGGTTGGAAGCTGTACTCAGAATTGTTGTGGTAATGGATAATATATGCTTCAAAATTGTTCTTTTTCTTATCCATGTTGTAAGATAGACAACCTTATTATAAAAATAAACTGGTATTGGATGTGTTGACCAATAAAGTGATTTCTCTGATTAGAAATAGGTTTTCTGTGTTACTAGATGGATATATTTCTAATTAATCTCTTAAACAACTATTGGAATTCTTTCATAGTGGACTTGGACTCACAAACACGATGTCAGCTTGAATCATCAGATGGAGGCTTTAGGTCTGCCTCTGATGTTCCTCATTTTTGTTTTACTGCCATATAAATTATATTCTCTTGGCTTTCAAATTTTTTTCTCATCTTGTTTGGAACAGACTATTCTACATATACTTTGGTTTTTTTCATAGTCTACATATACTTTGGGTTTTTTTCATAGTCCCTTTGTTTCTAGATTTTTAGGCAGTGTCCATCACTTTTGTTACATCAAGCTTCTTGCCTTTTTTCCTTGCCTAACCATCTGCCCTTGTCTTTATTTCATCTCTAACCAGGCTCATGCCTACTCTACTTGTAAAATTCAGATCCCCTCAGAAGATTTATTTCTGTTATGATGCTGACAAAACTGTAGACAAACTATAACCATGCATTTTATAGGCATTTTATTATTTTAAAGACATTTACTAAAAGGGGAGTGTAATCACTGTGCCTGTTTTATTTATGCATGTACTACTTTTCTCTAATTCTCATCTGGTTTTAAATGCCTAAATTTGCATATTGAATACAAAGAGAAAAAAAAAAGTAGAAAATTATGGGAATTTCAGCGTTCTCCAAGTAACTGTCTTTTAATTGTCATCTTTCTGAAGTAGTTGCCTACAAATTACCTACAGATTGTTCAAATGTCTAAACTCAACTGCAACAGTAGGAGTCATCCCCAGAATCTCCTTAGAATAGTGCTGGCAGACCTATTAGACATTAGCAGTAGTACTCTAAGATCTGGGAAATGATGCTTTAAAATCATCCTCTGTAATTTAAATATTGTTAAAGGAAAAGAGGGGAAAAGATAAAGTGTCAGCAGAAGTTAATGATGTGTAAGGTATCCATGCTATTAAATATGTATCACAGGTTTAAAATTTTCTTGGAAGTTGTCATAATGGAAGTACCAAGCAGCAGAATTTTACAACAGTACTTAAAAAAAGGCATTTTTTACTTGTTGGGAACAGTGATCTCAGCCTCTCACAACTTCAGCTCTTAGACTTGGAAACTCATAACAGCATTTATTCCTGGTGATGAATGACCACTTAGATTTTCCTTTCAGTTAAAATTACTTTTGTGTAAAATACTGTAGAATTTAAACTGGAAGACTATTTATCCAGCCCTTGCTAACTGTTGTATTTCTCCTTTAATATTGCTTGGAAAAATGATCACCTTTACACAGAAACAGATTGTAAACATTAGACAATTTGGTATCGTAAACCACTTTCTGCCCTTAAATATTCTCTCGGGAAAGAAGTGCCCGCCTGAAGTTCCCCAGGAGCAGGAAAATATATCTGTGATATTAGAGGCTCAGTAAATTGAATAGGAAAGTGAAAGGATTACTCAGCACTCGAGTACTTAAACTGGGAGGAACAGTGAGGTAACTACTCAGTACATCAAAACCGGACTCTCCTTTGCAGACGGGAGCAGGGAGGAGAAGGATGGGGTTGTGTAATGTGTCCTTTCAGCTTCCCAGTTGTCTTCCGCTTGCAACACTCCACCTTTTGGGAGGCTAGGCCTTTCACCAGGTGTCTGTTCACCTGCCCACTAGAGCAGCCCTGCAGGAGGAGGATACAGATTTATTTCTTCTGATGGCACAAGTTGTCTTCTAATCCCAGCTGGTGGCTCAGAAGGGAATGTAAGGAGCAGGGACAATGCCACATGATCCTTTCCCATAAATACATGGCCAGGATTTACATTCCCAGCTTCTGGGAACAACACGTTCAGGAGTTTCTCATCTGCAGCTACAATGAATTAATAGCTGCTAATGGTGTGAAGCTATGGAAATGAGATTGATGTCTCTGTGGGCTTCTGGACTCATAGCCCCTATAGCATTTGATGGTGGTAAAGTCCCACAGCTCATCTGTGCTGTCTGAAATGTGTTTTCGAGAGTTTGCTTTACATTTGTCACTTGATAACTTTATTTGTGTCCCAGTTGTGTCATGGGGAACTGTGGAAGAATTAGTCCCTTGTCATCTTTATTTTATAATTCCTGGTTTTATACATCTGTATCAGAACCTGTTTTACCAGCTGTAGAATCAAAATGCTTGTTTTTGTCTCACATTGAAAGCACTGTGGGTTTGGAGAGGGGCAGGTTTTTTTTGTTTGTTTGTTTATTTTTGTTGGTTGGGTTTTGTTTGTTTGTTTTTGGTTTTTTTCATACTTTTTGGAGTTTTTTTGTTTTGTTTTGTTTTTTGTTTTTTGTTTTTTTTTCATCAGGGTAGGATAATGAGAAATAAAAACAAAATCTTAAAACACCTTCATCCGCTCCTCCCTTCTTCTTGGGCTTAAGTTCACTCTTGTATCCTTTATCTCCTCAACCTCAGCAGTGCAATTGAGGCTCCAGTTTTATCTCCCCATCACTTGGGTGCCTTGTGCAAGGCTGCAGTAAACTTTTGATTTTGATTATTCCAAATGATTTTCTGTTGCCAGCAAACTTCATCCCTGTGCTAGTCAATCACATTCCAGATCATGTGTTCATCTTTTCCAATCCACACGTCCCCTGTGTGTTTTGCTGCTGTGGAGAATGGATAAGAGAGCTATAATTTTGGAAAACTATAGATTTTTTTTTTCCTGCAATATCCAAACGCATCTCTTTTTGAAGCTTTCCAGTGAACTGCATATAAAGAATTTGGTGGTCTTTGGCCTTCTGCACATGGCTCTGAGCACCACCAAGTCAGAACTGAGCAGGGGCCTGAGCAGGTGTTGGAGGGACCTCCCTTCACCTGCTCTGTGCCTTGTTTGGTTTTGGAGGGAGGCTCATGACTCCCTTAGCTGGGAGAGATTCAGCCCCTCTTTTTGAATTAGATGGACATTTAAGGATGAATCACCATCAGCCTTGAGGCATTGCTCAGAAATGAAAAGTGCCCTTTTTTTCCTTAGGAAAATTTATGAAGCTATGCAATGAACTTTTTGCTGCAGCCATTACTGTGTTATGATTCTTTAGACAGAAAAATAGCAAGCAAATAACTATTGATCATCTGATAGTCCCAATATTTAGATGCACATTAAGTACAATTTCCCTTTGTTGCTTTGCTCTACGGCCCTAGTCTGGCCATCACAATGAAGTAATGTTTACATATTTCAGTTTTATAGTCCTTTTTTTTCAAAGACAGAACTGTCTGATCAATGCTGCTGTATTTAATATCCTTTGCTGTATTTTCTTAAATTGTATGATAGTGTATGCTGTCATGGTGGAATAAAACTCTAGACAGCATAATGTATCAAAAGTTTATATTGAAATAGTTTTCAGTAGTATTCCAGTGATAGATTTTAATGGCCATCATGTGAGCTGTTTACCAGATGCATTGACATATTTAAATTGCAGAGTTTTTGTTGTTCTGCATTTTTTTTTTCCTTAAGAGAAAGCCAAATTCTGTCAAACTAAGGAAAGCTCCTACAGAAATGATGGCAGGTGTTGGAACGAGATGATCTTGAAGGTCCCTTTCAACTCAAACCATTCTGTGATTCTGTAATAAATTAAGATATTCATGCAACTAGATATGGGGCAGGCTAGCAGTCAATCAGCACATTATTTGTAATCTATTTTATTATATGGCAGATGCTTAAGCATGTGCAGTTAAATTCAAGGAATCTCACACAAGATACAAAGTTTAGCTGGATGCAGTGACTTTGCTTTAATTTGGTACTTTCTGTGCAGGTGTAGGTGGAACCTTTGGAGACTCTGCTTATTAGTGTTAGGGGTTGAATTTATATCTTCTTGGAAGTAGCTAAAAGGAAAAATAATAAAAATGAGTGTGTGAAATATTTTATGCAGAAAAAATAAGAAAGAAAAAAAAGTTCAGAATAAATGGTAATTAGACCAAAATTCACCTGGGTTTTGAAGACTGGTACAGAGTTATTAGAGTTTTGGTACAGAGGCAACTCCACTGTGAAAATACATATATTGAAGTTTATTAAGTTAATATAACACTGTACCTAAAGCTTGAGAGCTCTCCTATAGTGTGAAATGGCATGGAATTTCCTATGGCTGTACATTAAAATTGTTCAGGAACTCTGACAGGAGTCACACACTGTGACACTTCTGGCAAATCCCAACAGCTGCTGTTCATGTTTGTGTGGAGGATGCATCCTGTGAGCTGCTTCTGTGTGTTTGCTCCTTTAACTCACACTTAATTTAGGTTTGCTGATGTATTTGGCTATTCTTCCCAGTGCTGGAGATTAGGATCTCAGAGAATGAAGAGGCTTGGTAGGGTTCTGGACTGATGAGCTGTGAAGATTTTTCAGAAGACAGTTTTGAATTAGGGTGGGTTTAATTCCCCAGTTGCTTCTTCCCCTTGTATTAATGCTAGTTCAGTCCTTTCTGTTCTGGAAGTTGTGGTCTCTGAGCTCTGAAGGGCTTTTGAAAGAAGGTTTACGCTGGATTTGAGGGGAAAAAGCTTCAGTATTTCTGAACTCCACTAGGAAAAACAAACAGCACACAAAGTTTTGAAAACTGGTTTTAAAGATTGACTAGTGAGGGCAAACAAGGTGTATTTTTTAGACATACATTAAAATCACGACATGTCTTATCAAAGAGGTGCAGAGACAAATTAGTGATGACACCTTCCTGACGCTGTCGTGTTTGTCACTTTGTCATGAGTGATTGAAAATTTTAGAGCTTTTAGAGCTTTTCATTACCCTGTGGACTAAGACTTGTGAACTACTAGTTCTGCTGCAGGTCAGACAGATGTGTTGCTGTGGATGTGAGTCCTGGTACAGATGAAGTTGACACTTTTCTTCCCAATTCTATCAGTCATTTTCCAGCAGTTTCACTCTCTTGTTTACTCTGTTACCTGTTAGTTGAGTTGGCAGCTTCTGTTTCCCAGGGCCCAGTGCAGTTATGTGGTTGTAGAATTCATTCTAAAATTGTTTTCAAATACTTTCAAGTCGTCTTTTTTTTTTTTTTTTTTCCTCCCCTTCTTCTCACCAGTCTTGTTGCAGAGCTGTGGTTAATAAGTCTCATTGCAGAACATGCTGGAAGTCGTCCTGTACTGAGAACAGCAGCAAAGAGGCAAAGGAGGATGGCTTCCCCTGCATATACCTATTAGCACAAATTGGAATCACAGCTTGGAGTGAATTCCACACTTCTGGGGGAGGTCACTTGTTTCTGGGTACTGCAGGATCATCCCTGCAGTGAACAGTATGGCCGGAAGCATGTGCTTCTCTAGAAAGTAATATCCTGAAAGCCCTTTGTCCTACTCCAGACTGTGTGCAGAGTGAACGAGGAAGGAGGGCAAGACAAGAGTGGAGGGATGCTACTGTCTGCTAATTTTATTTTCTTTACCTTCCTTCAGTGCACAAAGCCTGAATATTGAGTTATGCAGTAGCATTCTGCCACTATTTTCAGTAAGCATTTGTTTATAAAGGGTATCCACAGCCCTTTCTCAGTGCAAAGTGTTGGGTCCTTAGGGTGGGAGATCCTGGCTAATCAAAGGGGAAGTGATGCAAGTTTCCCTTCTCTAGAATCTTGCTAAAACATCACTGCAATGACATCCTTTGGTTGCATTGCTGTAATGCACAGGTAAGTGTTTAAAAACTAATTTAAAATCATAAAAGCCAGTATTTTGAAATCTATAGTTAGCTTGGTGCCTGGGTAAATAAATAATGGAAAGCCTAAATAAATAAACAGCTTTCAATGAAGCTAAATCCCAGTGGCTCCATTGACTCAATAATGGTTGTGGCTAAATTCAGCTCCATGCCATTACAGGTGACTTGGACTCCTTAATTTATTAAATTCCAAACCTCAGAGAAGTTCCAGCACTTAATAATGTATTTGCAGGGCTGGATGAAATTAGTTTGCATGTTATTTTTCTTTCCCTAATAAATTCAGGAATTAGTAACTACAGTGTATCCAGAGACCCTCAGGAGAAAATATCCTGAGGAACAGAAGTTTATAGCATGGGGTGTGCTCATTTAGTTTCTGGCTTACAGTGTATTCAGCAGTGATTTTCTCAGAATTTTCAGGGACTTCACAGCCAGACTTCAGGTAAAGAGAAGATAGATTTTTGAATTAGAAGTATGTAAAGACTGGAGGGAGAGATTTTTATGAATTTTATCAGGATGACTGTGCATTTAGACATAGATATTAGAGCCAGTGCTTGCAGAAACCTGCTAAATTTGCCAAGAAGCATTAGCAATTAATGTAGTTAATTAACAAGAAGCTATATTAAAATTAGTTTGGGCTGGGTGGGGGGGAAACGGGAGTGAATTGTAATTAGAAAAAGAAATCACAGCTGCTATTTAGAGGATTGGTGGGGAAGTTCTCAGGTCTGGCTGTTGGGAGAGGCTCTGCATTGCGGCTATGCCTGGTTCATTCATTATATCCTCAGTTTCTAGGAAAGAGCTCTTTGGGGTTATGTATCACCATTTCCAAGCATTATTGACTACCCTGATCAAATTTAACTTCTGCAGGCTAACACACTAATGAAAAAAAAAGTGCAGGTTTTGTTTGGGGTTTTGGGTTGTTTTTTTTTTTTTTTGGAACTTCTCAGAGGGGTGAGGCTCTGTTTCTTGAGCATTTAATGTTCAACAGAATATGGTGATTTTCTCCAGTTAAGGTTTTGGATCCTGCTGAGTAGAATTTCCTCAAAGAAAAATGCCACCTTTCCCAGCTTCTATTACCCTGCATGCTGTTACTAAGCAGAGAGGAAAAACCAAGGCATATATCTTGGCAAATTGAAATTACTTTCAGACTAGAAATATGTGAAAGTTGCTAATGAAGTAGTGAATGTCTTACACATACCATTTTATTTTCCCAGTGAAAAATGAACTACAATTAATTCAATAGATTCTTAAATAGGCCTGATGTGAGCTCAGGGAATTTTCAGGTCCTTCTATATATTTATTTCAAAAATAAAATTGGGCATATGCATTAGAATGTGTGAATCTCAGATTCACTGTGGCACAACAAGGCACATGATCAATAGTCTACATGACAAACGTTTTAGTGGGCTGTTCCCATGGTGGTATAGAGGAGATACAATTTATCCTGTCAAAAATTATACTTTCCTGGTTAGTGTAATTAAACATTTCATAGGTAGTTAAACCACCTTGGTGTCTTCTAAACACCATAGATCTTATTGATTATTGCTCTGCTTGCATTTAAGAAAGTTTAAAAGAGATAATATTTTTAATCTTTTTCAAAAAGATTGGCTTTTTAGTTTAACATAACATTTATTTGACTTTTTAATACAGTCGATACATCCTGAAAAGGTCTGTATTTACAAGCAGTTCTATTTAAGGATTATTAGAAATGCCGTTAATAGCAAGCCTAGTAGCTTCTGCTTCCCATTCTCCTCTAGAAATCATGATCCTTTGTTTTTGCTGACATAATTACCTCCATATGAGCCAGTTCTAACAAGGCAGAATTAAGAGTTCACATTATAAATGAGTAGCAGGAACAGATGGACTGAGAAAATAGTCAGGTTCCGTGCAAATATCAGTAAAGGTGATTAGGAAAGCAATAAAGGCATTTGGCTCATATGTTTCTTTGTATTAATAAATTAATAAAGACTACCTAACTGGAAAAGGCATGAGGCCAGTTGCAGGTCTGGAATGTGAGATGTTATGCTTCTGCATATTGCAAAGCCAAGTTTTGGGTTGTGAGAAGATGTCACTGCCCAGAGTGGTTTCACACTGCCAGGCCTAATACTAAAATTATTCATTTTTTTGTTTAACTTGAGAGCTGAAAGCGCCTCATTTCGTCCAGTGAATCAGATACAGAGCTGAGGAGCTTAACTTTGATTAAAACACTGCTGTGGCTGGGTAAAATGGGATCTGGGCCGTTTTTGCCTGGGTTTCAGTTTTCTGGTTTGTGAACCTCCACCTGCAGGTTCCCCAGGCTAAAAGCCTTCTACCCCTGCCTCTCTCCTTACTCTTCTTGGTGGTACCAGTCTGGTGCAGTGCTTTGCCTCGGCTGGTCCATGGTGATGCTGGGGCACCATCCTGCATTTCTCTGCGCCGTGTGGCTCTGCTCATTAGGAGATCTGTTTGTCCTGCAGCCATCAAGAGCCAGAGAGGAGAGCAGCAGAGCCTCTGGCAGCACAGGAGATGGGGAGCAGCTGCAATGTACGTATCAGATGTGTAGCACATGTCTGCATGTTCTTGACAGAATCTTTTTGGAGAGAAATTTCCTTGTGCATTACTTAGCATTTGCATGTTCCCTCACAGGTCGCTGGGCTCGTGGCAGTATCAGCACACACTTTTGGATGTTGTTTGCTGGGTTATGTGGAATTGCTGCCCATGGAGTTGATGTGCACGTGCACCGGGGTTTGAATTTCTGGACCCCCAAATTGACTCAGTAGCTCAGACTTGCCTCTCAGCTATCTGGAAGAATACCTCAGAATTTGTCTGAACGTATTTCCTAGCAGAGATATCTGGGAAAACCTCATCAGCCCTTATCTGAATCAGAAGGTTGAGGCTGCCTCACCCTTTTCCTCCTGTGTGCAGAGCTGCTAAGAGTCACAGCAGTGTGGACATGTCTTTTTTGTGGGGGACACTAAGTTTATGTGTGCAATGCTATATTTGCCCTGAAAACAAAAATAATTCCCCAGTCAGATAAAGCACTGTATGAGAAGGCATTCAATAATTTTTTTTTTCCTTATTTCTCATTTAGTAATGAATGAATACTTGGAAGTTGGAAGAAAGTAATTTTTCTCTTAAAATTCAGTTGTAAATCTAGGAAATGCTCATTGCTCTTAAGTGACTCCTTATGCAGAGTACAGTGGTACACTAAAATCTTTGATGTCAATAGGCTTTTTCATTTAATGCTTTAGGTTTGTCTTCCTGGAAGAAAATCTCTTGTGACTGTCCCTGACTCATTTATGTGCTTCTAGCTTTAAATGTGGAGCCTTGCAATGAATTCAGAATTAATTTTGGAAGAATAATACTGGGGTGCATTTCCATCTCTTGTTACCTTTGAGTCACTTTTAAATACTGTGCATTCAGTTATTTTGCCTTCCACTTAATAACATTTTTTCTCAATACTAAACCTTGACTGTAGCCTGGCTTTCCTTAGTTTTGCTGTAAGCATAAGAATTTCTAGCCAGAGCCCTCTCTCCTTTATACAGGCTGCTCTGGGAGGACAGAGAGCTTTCTCAGCTGGAACCAAAGCCCCATGCATTTCACTTAGATTTTGATCGATTCTGTTGCTGCTCGCTGTTGGTACTGTATTGAAATGGTATTTTTATTGTTGTAAGCTCCTATGTGCTGTGGTAGTTGGCAATCTAGAAATGTGTTAAATAATATTGATTTCCCCCCCACACTTGGCAAGCATCTGTTTGCACTCTATCTCTAATACTATTTTAAGTATCACTTACTGGTTTTATTTTCTTTCTTATTTACGACTGAGCATCTCGCAGAGCAAGGGGCTACCACAGTGCCTGGAGAGAAGTCTGAGAGAGAGGGCACTTATAAGAATTTACTTTCCAATTCTGTTAACTGCCTTTATATACCAAGATGAGTTTAAATATTGTATTCCTATGACATCACTCAGTAGTTGGTGTGTGTCAGAAAAATAAAAATTACTTTGCTTTTCACTGCAGTACATATAACCTGTCGGGTAGTCACCCTAAATGACAAATACACTTCCAGAAAACATCCAGGTGATAAAGCTGTGGTTCCTAAAAGTGATTTTCATTGCAGCTATTAAAGGAGCACAGTGGCCTTTTCAGCTGTGGTGATTCTCTCTTTCTGTTGAGACTTGTCTTGAAGTGATAGTGGGGGGTCAGCTTTAAATCAAAAAGAGGTTAATATGGTGGTTTATTGTCGCTATTTATTCATTCTACTTTTGCTCTGTGCAGATATGCAGAACTCTCTGTTGTTTGTGACCATGTTCCTGCCCATGTGAAATGTTTCTTTAATAATAAATAGTGCTTCTATCCCAAATTTCACACAACTGTTGAAGCATTTCACGTTGGAGTTTCAGACCTCAGGTCAGGTTTTTATGGTGTCTTCTTTAAACCTCTGTGGGTATGAGGGGGATGGGTGAATGTTTTTTTACCTGAAAAGATTGCTTTAATTTAAAATTCTGAACAAAAGTTTTCAGGCTAGATTTCCTGAGTATGGAAAAATGCTAGCAGTCCTTTTTCAATTTGTAAAGCTTGTGTCTTACTATCTGGGGAGGATGGGGCAGCCACAGCTTCTCTGGGCCAACGGTGCCAAGACCTCACCATCCTCACAGTAAAGAATTTCTTCTTAACACCTAATCTAACCCTGCCCTCTTTCAGTTTAGGCCGTTTCCCCTTGTCCTGTCACTCCAAGCCCTCATCCCAAGTTCCTCTCCAGCTCTCTTGGAGCCCCTTTAGGCACGGGAAGGGCTCTCAGGTCTCCTAGGAGCTTCTCTTCTCCAGGTGAGCACCCCCAGCTCCCAGCCTGGCTCCGTAAAGAAGGTGCTCCAGCCCTGTGGTCATTTTCATGTGAGTGGGGGTTTTCCCCCACCCATAAGTCGGCATTAGCTGAAGTGTTAAAAAAGTATCTCAGTCTTCTGAGTAATAAATCGGCACTTGGAATGAAATATCTCTTCTCAGTAGACCCCATATTTCACCTTACTGAGGCCTGATATTATCTGTGGTTGAAGGTGAAGGCAGTGCTCAGAGAAGTTTGTAGCATCACATCTGTGTAAGCTCCATTCCAGCTATACTGAATGTGAATCTCACTCCCTTTCACTGTAAACAGAGCTTTTTTCTCAGCTCCCTTATGCAGCTCATTTACAATTGTAACCAAGGCATGTTGGGGGAGTTAAATTTTGGAGATAAGGTTCCTGCAGAGTGTTATTTTCGTCTGAAACTACAGTTGTATGCACGACAATTCACACATGAATGTACGACATGAATCCTAATTAACTTCCAGTCCAAACTGAACACAGTGCAGGGTGCAGCACTGGGGCAGTGAGCAAAGGGGAAAGGCAAAGCATAGGGTGATATTATGATAATAAAATATTGTGACAAAGGTCTACTTCCAGGATCCATTTGAGTTTCACTGTCCTGTGTTTCTAAACCAGACCTGCCCCTTGGAGATGTCAATAACCATTGTCTCGATGAGTCTTTGCCACAGAATCTGTTTGATAACCTAATTCTCCTTAGTCAATTGATTCCTGTCCTGACTTCCATTCTTATTTCAAATGGTTTTCTTAATAGCTCAGCTAACTACAGTTGCCAGCAAATGATACTTATTAAACATCTTATTTATACATACCCCAACATTTTCCCACCATCTGCTTTTAAACTGCCCATTTGTGGGGATTCTTTGCATAAATATTTTGTGGTTCATTTGATTCTCTGCATAATTAATTAATTGCTTCTCACTTAGTTTTCTGCATAACTAATCTACTGCCACATAATTAACAAACTCTTTAATTCCTTATTAATTATTTGCTGTTCTTTTGAATATATGAATTAATTGACTTTAAATTTGCCACTGTGGTGATTTGACATCTAGCTAATTGTTTTGATTAATCAATTAATTAGCTGCTTAATCTCTGCTTAAAAGTATAACCCCATGACTGCTTTGCAAATGTTCTAGCACCCTTCCCTGCTCTCTCTTCATTCAATGCTATCATCTCATCCACATCTGGATGCTCCAGTTGTTGTCCAGACACCTGGACCTTTTTAGTTTGTGTGTATCCCTCTGATAAAGCCATCTCTGTAGTCCCAGTGATGCTCCTGATGTTAGTTCTCCCTCCAAATATGATTTTTTAACATGTTGCACACTGCTCATACACTGGAGCCTCTGGAGAGATTTGACTCTGCTTAGTTATGCCAAAAAGGGGAGAAAAGAGACATTAAGGTATTGAGTTATGAAGATTCATGAAATAAATGTGATACAAGAGCAGACTTTGAGAATTTTTGTTGCACACACAATGAGGATGTTTACGATTCAATATAACTGCTGGAGAAATTTTTGGTAAATTGATGTGGATGATAAAGTTCCTGAAACTTTATATTTATGTATAGCTCTTTCACTAGACCTCATTGAGGCTGTTTTTCTCTAGTTCTTTATAGTAGAAAGGAACTTTTTCCTTCACACTTTATTTATGTACTAATCTTGGACTTAAGATTTCACATCTGGTTGCTGTAGAAACCACTGTTCTCTTTAAGAACAGGACCCTTAAAAGAAGTGCTGCCTGAACAAGTAGTTTGATCTTATACATCATGAACAAGCCAACAAAAAAACATACCTGACATGATGAAAACTCCTTCAAAATGGAATGTTTTATTTAAGTTTTCCACCAGGTGTCAGCTGTTCTTTGAAGGTATTAAATTGCGGCTTCTTACGCAAGTGGAAGAGTGGGAAGGAAAATGGTTTTATCAGACATGGATTGTGAGATGCAGGAGGTATGTTCATGAGCATTACATTTAACAGCAAGAGAATAACCAGGTGAGAATCCAAACAGATTGGACTTTTTCTTATGTTTGATGGATGCTGTCCAAATTTATTGCCTGATGTTGACCAACCTACAGACTTAAAGTGGAGGAAGTGGCCAGAAATAAAATACTTCTGAAGCATAAGAAAGTTTCTTAAAACTTACCGAAGAAATATCGAATGTGTGTGATAGGTTATGCTGTTATGTGTGCAAAAATTTGCAGTATGCATGATAGATATGATATGATATGTTTTAAAGGAATTTTTCAGCATGATTGGGTGCCTGCTGAGTATTAGACAGGTAGAGCAGTTCCCAGGAGGTTTTTGTCCTGGTGCTTCTCCTCCTCCTGCACATCATCAGGTTTGGCAGCTCCATCTCCATTTCGTGGGGCTGGAAACACCAACTGCACGTGGACAAACCTACCTGCAGCTGACTAAATTTAGAAGCCTTGCTCTTGAGCTGGATCCTACCCCCAGGCAGGATTTTGATTAAGCGCTTTGGTAGGAAGGCACCAGCTGGTCCATGAAAAGTCACCTTTAGCAGTGGTCTCCATGCCCAAACATGTCAGACTCTCTCCTCTGCTTGAAAACACTGGAAAAAAAGCAGAAATTTTTAATATTTCAAGGGAGTGGATGCAAGAGTCTGTTAATCTCTTTATCTCCAATTTCTCTGAAACTGATTATTGTGAAAAGATGTTTGGCAATATGCACAACCTTGTGTTTTTGCTGGAAGTGTAGAGGTGAAGAATTTAAAGTAATTTGCTTTTCTTTATTTACTTTAGGCAGTTTGACTTGAGGCTTTTTCAGGATTGTTTTGCAACATATTGAGTTGAATTCATAAAGAATCTGAAACAAATGGATTCCCTGCACATGTAGTGAATAACAATGAAAAACTATGGTTGAGGTTGTTGTTATTCCATAGCTATGTTAGTGTGTGATACAGAGAGAGTGCTGCCAAGAATGGATCATCTCTTAGCCCTCTCTGTATCCTATAAATATAAAAAGTTAGGTAATTCAATAGACCCAAGCCCTAACAATATTCATGCTGCAAATTTCCCTTTGCAAAAAAACCAAAAACCAAAACAAAAACAAAACAAAACACCCCCCCAAAAAACAAAAACAAACAAACAAACAAACAAAACCAGCTTTGAGAAGAGGTGCAGTCTGAATCAAAAATGAGCTTTAAAAAAAAAAAAATTAAAATTGCAGGAGAGGTGTCGTAAGAGAAAAATCTAAGGAAGCACATAGGTGGAAGTAATTAAAATTTTTATCATCTCTATGTATGTGCACACATTTACACTTACCATCAGCATTTCTTACTAGTGAAGAAAATATGTCAACTGCTCAGTGTATTATTAGAGAAGGTGAAATAGCTGAGCCTGCAGGAATATAGTTCCCATTCAGCTCTGTCTCATTGCAGTTTTATGTCAGTATAAATTCACTGATTCAGTGGAATTCAGCCCACACCTTGATTTCTGTGTCTAACTAAAGCCGTGCAAGCAGAAGGCTGAAAATTTCTCAGTTTCCTTTTTATTTACTGCTGATTGATTATCATTCTGGGGTGGTACAGAAGATAATATGGTTATTCCTTTTAATATTTAATTTTTTTAAAATAACCATAACTACTTCTTTGACTTCCTGTATGTTTAGTAGCTCACTTTCTAATTTAAGGTTACTTTCATAATAGTGTATTTGTTTTGAATTTTAGTATTCCTTAGTCTTATATTCTAAATGTAGAAGAAAAAACATAAAAACCTTGTAATTACTGACTTTTTAAAAAATCTGTCACAATTTTGAGTTGTTGCTGTTGATTCCATCAGCAGAGTTGAGAAACAGCACTTTAGAAAAAGCATCTAAAACAGTGGCTTCTCCTGTACACAAACAAGTGGAATCTGACTGATTTCTTTCCCCACCCCCCACTCCCCCATGTTTACCTTTCCATCTTCTTACTAGGAGCAAATGTTTGTGAAAATAAGTAAAATGGAAAACATACATTTCTCTTTTGGCAGGATTTGGCAGTTTTATGTGTGATTGAGTGGTTGCAATTGACAAATAGTGTGGAGGCAGAATACCAGAAACCAGTGATCTGTCAAGGGCCTGTGTTACACTCAGTTTCAGTGGTCTGCTTTTTAATCATTATATGTAATTTTTAACATCTTAAACTGTAAGAGAGGATGCAGTGTTCATACTGGAATTATATCAGCCTCAGAATTAGATTGGCATTGTTTTGGAAAAGTGCTAGGTGAAATTTGGCATTCTATGCTGCTTGTTCTTCAATTAAGAATTTATTTAGAATTTTAATTTATTTGAAAATAAGATATTGGAGAAGCTCAATGCTTAGCAACCTAATACTTTAATTACACAATATTAAATTTTGCTTAATTAAAGAACAACACATAGAAATGTTTGACATGGGAATAAAACATTACCAGAAGCTTGCTTTTAAATCTTAAAATCCAAAGAAAAGAGCAGGTGCTGAGACATTTAAGAATGCTCAGACATTTAAAAAAACTGTCTTGAAAGACAACGGAAGGTTTTAATGGAATATTTAGAAATAATTTAGCTGTTATTATTCAATTTATGTAAGAAGCCAAATTGCAGATATTTTTATATCTGGGTACATGCTGCAATGCTTTCAGAAAAAAAATAACAAAAGTCCATCTTTGAATTTGTATTAAAGTAGCCCAGTGTTGTCTTACAGCTTTCCAGAAAAGAGGGAGTTGCCTTGACAGGCAATCCAACAGCATCACCTTTGCCTGTTGCACTTAAGCATTTAAATCAGGTAAAACTAGGAAAAAGCAGTCTCACTGAGCTTGATCTTAGAGGGATTATTTTGCCCAACTCTTGTGTGGAGCATCAATTACCTAAATAAACACTTGCCTTTTCACTGTGCTTAGAGATTACCTATTCCTCATGATTCAGCTGTATGGCAGAGGAGGTGATTGACTTTGAAACCTGTGGAGTAAACCAAAAAGTGCCCAGAGCAGCTGCAGCTTCCCCATCCCTGGAAGTGTCCAAGGCCATGCTGAGTGGGGCTTGGAGCAACCTGGGATAGTGGAAGAGGTCCCTGCCCATGGGAGGTCCCTTCCAACCCAAACCATTTAATCATTCTGTGAAAAATACTGGAGCTCTCTCTGAATGGTAATGTTTCGGTAGGCTTGTGCGTGAAACATTCCAAAGTACAGCAGTTCTTCTAAGTGGAAATGTAGCATTTAAAACTAGATCTACTAAATGGAACAAACAGTTCTTGTAAAATGGGAAGCTGGAGTAGACTTCTACCAGGTCACTTCTGTAGGAGATGTAAAATTGTGTTAGATTAAAAAGATTCCTGACTTACACTTGGTTCTGACTTGAGCTTCAAGAAATGGAGAAATCTGTTTCCGTTTAATTTTCCTTTCCCACTGTCAGGTGGAAGCTGCAGAAACCAGAATGAAATTTATCCTTTATGCCCTGTCAACCCTAACTCTGAGTTCCCTCATTTTCATCAGCTTCTTTATAACCAAAAGGCTCCAGGAGGAGCACACAGCAAACAAGTGGAATCTTTATCCAGCAGTGCTGGATAAATGAAGCCCCACATCGGTGTTGTTATGAGAACTTGGCTTGCATTGCTCAAGAGAAGGAAATAAAGCACAAAGCAAAACCTTCTACCGCTCACTGAGCAGAACTCAAGTTCTGCTCGCTCACTCTTCAGCAGCGGCTGCCTCAGCCACAGACTGGGGGCTGTGCTTCCCTTTGCTAGACATCATCACTGTATCTCTCTCTTCTGTCCTCATTCTTTCCTAGAAATAACAGATTTCACCAGGAAAAGTGTCTGTCAAGTAATTAGGGAGAAGTTGAGGGAAATCACGTAGGACAGAGGGCCTCAGGGAGGATTTTTTTAACAGGGGAAGGAAAAGAAGGTCACTTAGGAAAGAGAAAGAACATGGGGATTTAACAGTTGATTTCACAACTTGACCACACGTTGCAAATTACCATTCAGAAATAGATTTGCTTCTTAAATAGTCATGCTAAAGCAAGCTGCTAAATTTTAAATTCCCCTTGACGATAACATCTGTCCCTCTGATTATTGTCCTATTAGCTGAAAAAATTGGAATTTGAGTCCTCACTGGATGGATACAGCTAAGTATTAGTAGCTTTTCCCCCTGTCTGAGGTACCTTCTCCCTTCAGCTGCATCCTGGACTGCCAGGTGCTGTCTTTGATCTGAACTGCTTCGTCCTTAAATCTTTGAATGTAGCACCCTCACCCAAAGTCAGCAAGTACTAACTTGTTTCTGAGATTGCTGCATACAGAAAAGGACACAGCTTTTACTTTTATGCACATAAATAATATTTGACAGAACTATCAGCCTGAAAGTTGTTGGGTTTGACACTGCCCATTAGGATGACCAGACTGATTCCTCTTTTCTGAGATTTTAGGTCTTTTCATGAGACTTCTTCCATCCTTGAGCCACTTCTTGAACTGTGATGATTTTAAATGAAAAAGACACAGCAAAACTGCTGCTTTGCCAGTTCACTTATAAATATTCAGTCTGCCTTTTGTAGCTGTTATGTACAGTATGACTAAACTAAAATACAAGAATTTAATGCTGTTATGGGCTGTTCCTTTGCTTTGACTCATTTTGCTACCAATTTCCAATTATTCTTTACTCTTCTTTTAATAGATATCCTGGTTTTGATCCCCGAAATATCTTCTGAGCTTCAGTTGCCCAGTATTTTCTTCATAGACAAGCTGACATTGCTGGTTGCTCTCCTGCTTGGTTTTGCATTTTAGTAACAGCCTGTTTCAGTAACTTCGACTTTTCTACGGCATTTCATTCTATAATTGCATTCCAGCAGAGTTGCAGAACATGAATGTCTTTATTTTAAGCGGTTAATTAGCAGTGGAAGGAGGAATGTGTAGTAAGCTTTACAAATTTAGCATCTAATTTTAAAATGGTGAAGTTATGTTTAAGGTTCTGCAGAATATAGAAAAAGGAGCAATAGAAAGTTTTCATTTGTTACCCTTTCTTCAGAAACCACACGTTGAGGTACAGGGATGGATCTAAGGATAAATGGGAGAATGGGAAGACAAAGAACTCAAAGCCTCATCAGGTTGGAATTTAGCAACCTGAGAGATGTTCCAGGTTGTTTTAAAAGTTCCTTCAAATAATGGCTTAAGATTGCTGAGGGCAAGCCACAGCCACATCTCTGGCAGTTTGTATTTGAGTGAAAAATGACAATACAGAAAGTCTTGAAGTGTTTCATAGTCTTAGTTTTGTTTGCATGTTAACACCTTTTTTTTTTTTTTTTTTTTTTTAATTTCCTAGAAGTCAGTGAGTTGTTTTGTCTTCCAGCTCTGATGCTGACCCCCTTGGCTGTTCCTTAGCTGGCTTTGTCAAACTGTGTAAAATTTGAAGATGACTGTTATAATTAAGGTTGCTGTTGTTACTGTATTTAGCTGATACTTTGCCTTGATAGGAAGGATTTGAGTTGAACCTTTCTTATTTTCCTCATTTTTCGTTTTTCCTTTTGCACTTCATATACCAGACTTCATGGCTTTCATACAGCTGTTTAACATCACTAGGTTTGATAACACAAAACAAACCAGAAGGAAAAGGATGGTGGTAAAAATCCTTCCAGCATTCTGGGCTAGAGGACATTCACAAAAACCTATTGCTCTTTGCAGGCAAATAATAAAGGGATTCTATATACCAGCCTTTTCTAAAATAGCTTCTACTTTTGATTTCAAATTTCATCAGATACTTTTTTTGGTTTTTTTTGATCAGTTTCAAATCCTGATGTCTTAAAAAAAAAACAAGTTCAGCTTGTTCATGTTTCAGCATGTTCATGTTTTTGCTTTTATGCTTCTACTGCTTGCAGTGTAGTATCTTGGAGCTGTGTTTGTATTCAAGACCTCTTGATTTTCCAGCAATTTCATAAAGCTAAATAAAAGGACAGTTTTAATAAGCTGGGTACATTGTAATTACATTATGAGTAGTGCTTTATGCAGGTTTTATCTGTATCAATATGAAAACAATGTTCCGGGCTTAGGGTGCTCATGGCAACAAGTTATGGTGAAAGCACCTGAAAAAAGGAGGGACTTAGGAGCTTCTCTTTGTTTTGGGTGATGCAGTTTTATTTATCTCTCTCTGCTTTCTTTCTGCTGGTGGCCATTTGCTGTTCTGAACGGTTTGGAGAGCTACCTCTTGTAACATTAAAAAAAAAAAAAAAATTCTTAGTCCTATATTTTAAGTCTCATGTCCTTTGTAAGTTGAAATGGTAATGTTTGCACCAGGACATAAAGATTTTACACAGCATGGGGCTGTCAGGTACCTGTTGCGTGAGGAACCAAAAAGCCCTTCCTTTATAATGGGATGTGTTACCAGACTGTGTCTTCTCACTGCTGGAACAAAAGCAGTTCTGGTGGATCACTAAGAGTTCTCTCAATGGTACAAGAGGCCACACTCAGACAGCACTTGTGGTTTGGAGATGGCAAAGGAGTTCTTGTCTGTGCGCTCTTGCTGACGCTGTGATTGAATCATTCTAGGAGAGCAAAGTGAATCAGCCCATGGTACAACACCACTGTGGCCAGCCTGGGTACTGGTAACAAATTAAAGCTGTCTTTGGGGCTCAGACAGGCTGAGACATTTGGGAATGTCCAGCCTGGAGATGAGAAGGCTCTAGGGTAACCTTAGAGCCCCTTCCAGTGCATAAAGGGGCTCCAAGAGAGCTGGAGAGGGACTTAGGATAAGTGTGTGAAGTGATAGGGCAAGGGGAAATGGCTTCAAATGACAGAGGAAATGTTTAGATGAGATATTGGGAAGAAATTCTTCCCTATGAGTGTGTTGAGGCACTGGCACAGGTTGCTCAGAGAAACTCTGGATGCCTCATCCCTGAGAGTGTTCAAGGCCAGGCTGGATGAGGCTTGGAGCAACCTGGTCTGGTGGAAGGTGTCCCTGTAAGGCAGGGGGGTGGAATGAGATGATCTTTAAGGTCACTTCCAATGCAAACCACTCTATTATTTTTGTCTATATATTATATACCTGTCACTTTTTGGATGGTGGCATTGACATAAAGCATGAAATGAGTTGGTGTCAGCCCAGTGTTGACCAGAAGGTTTCCTAAGAGACCGAGTGATTGCCTTGCTCTGCTGGCTGGAGGAGCAGGTGTTTTTCCATGGGAATCCAGCTCCCTGCCTCTGTGGATCTCTTTGCTCATACAAATCCTATAAATATATCCTAAAGAGGCAGTTTAACAACCTGAATGTGCATTTTCTATACCATATAGCAAAAATCAGATCAAAATATTTAAATTTCAGTATTTTTGATGCTTCACTACTAAATAGCATTTTTGTCTTCAAAATATTTTTGAAACTCTGTGTAGCTCAGGCACACAATTTTTGGGATGCAGCTGCTGGGAAGATATTAAGCCAAAACTGAAAAAGTATATAGAGTTTGCATCAATATTAAGACTCAAAACCTGTCCTTTTATTACTCTGTTTTCCATAAGGAAGAGAGGGAACAAGATTTACTTTCAAGAGATTGGATGGATATTTTTAGTACATATAAGGAACCATAGTTCCTTTGAGAGCTATGTGATTACCCAAATGGTAAAGAAAGATGGAAATTTTGTTTAACTCTCAGCAGGTAGGTGTGCAGTGCCCAGAAAAAGTAAATCACCTTGAAATCATAGAGTTAAGCAAGAACAGTCAGCACACTGCTGTCACGGGCTGTACTCTCAGAAATGGGGAACAAGATGATAGCTCTCCGTGGTTCACAGCTGAGCCTCAAACTCCAAATGTCTCAAGGACTTGGTCTAATTTTGTGTATCTTTTATGTGCAAGGTATTTAAGGATGCTTGACGTTCATACCAGCCTTCAGTATTCAGTTCCTAAACTAGAAAGAGGTTGTAGCCTCATGAAATACCACAAAACTCAGGTTCTTGTCCCAAAAATTGAAGTGGACAGCATGAGGAAAGGGAGTGAAACAGGTTGAATTTATAATGTGGATTACAAATGTTTTCCTGGTCCTAGTCTGGAAAGACAGGAACCCTTGATTCTGTTGTTGAGGCTGGTCTAAGCACGTTAGGATGAAGAGGATTCTCCTCCAAATTTTGGAATCATACAGGAATCCCCCATAGGTCACTGTCTAAATTTGCAGAGCAATAAAAGAGTAATTAACACTGCTGAAGAGGCCAGCATTTTTTTTTCTACTTCTCTTAAAACATTGAACTTTTTCCTTATTAATATATTTCAGAACCTGAAGATTTTTTTCCCTTTGTGTGCGTGGAATGTGACTCAAAGTTTCTTCTTGTAGCTGTTGTGGGGTGCACTTACCCCAGCTAACAGTTGCTGTATGGAGTGAAGAAAAAGTGGTATTTGTACATGCTCGCTGTTAATGGTAAAAATAATCAGAGAAGGATCAGGTAATCCAACAAGAAAAACACCTAAGAAGTTTTTTGTCCATTCCTTAAGGACGGTTCTATATGGAAGGTCTGGCAAGATGAGCTTTTGATATGTCTGCTGGTTCCTCACAGCTCCATCTTTTGCTCAGTGTATGTAGGAGATATATATGGTAGATAGCAGGAGAGGCTGATTTTGGCCCTTGCAATAGCAGGGAAATAGGTTTGTGTCTCACCTAAACCTAGAAATTGCTTTTTCTTGTTTTCTGGATTTAACTCTCTCAACAATGCCTCTTTGCTGTTCAAAACTTCATCCTTTTCAGGAAAACATGTGGGTCCTCCCAGGAGTGGCAATGCAGGAAAAACTCCTTCCACTGATGGTGCCGGGTGTCTCTGGAAATTGTGCTCTGCAGAGCTTGTTCCTCCTCCCTGACATACAGGGAGGCTCAACTCTTGGCACAGATCCTCCAGTGCATAATCATTCACATGTAATGATTTTACTTGTGGATGTATTTTATCTAGAAAACTCAAAGTGAAATGCATTTTATCCCATCATTAAAACTTAAAGGAGCAAAAAGTCTCAAAGCCAGCAAACCAGCCTTCCGAGAGAAGTTAACTCTGCTCATTTTACAGCAAGTAGCAAGTTCCCCAGTGTTGAAATTTGCTTTCCTAAGGTCAAAGTGAATTGACAACAGATCTCAGACCAAGACCTAGAAACTGGGTTTCAAGGCTCTAATTACAAGCTGGAAAGGGAATAGTTGTCTTAAGCTGGTTTATTGCATTGCGTTGTTGACCTGAACATAGTCAAGAAAAATCAATATTTTCCATAGACTTCTGGAGTTGGCCTTGTGGGTGGATGGGGACAGGCTGCTTTATTTAATGAAGCTGATAGCATGAAGTAAATGCTGTCACAGAGTTTGTCACTGCATATTGGAGGGAAAGCAATGATTTCTAAAGAGGCTGCTATTTGCACATTTATTGATCTCTTGGTGGAGCCATAGCTACTGGTCCTTTTCTAATGCCAGATTATTTTATCAGTGACATATCATGTGTTTCCTCCTCAGTCCATTTATATTCCCCTTAGGCACTGGCAAAGCATGGCAAAGGAGCCTCAATTTTCTGGCAGAAGGTGGCATTTTCTTTCAGCATTCGCTCTCTATTTTCGCCATGCTAAAAATTTCTAATAATTAGAATTTCTATAAAATTAATTAAGAGCTGATGTAAGTCTGCTTATAAAGAGCCAGTGGGTTCTGACTGCAGGCTTTAATGCTGATACTTTATGTGCTGTGTCTTTCCAATATAAAAATAGAAGAGTCTCAATCTACTGTTTAGTGAAGCAAACACTTCTCAGGCACTCAGAGGCTCCCAAAGAGTCACAAAAGGCTAAATAAGAGAATATACATCATTGTTCTTGACAGCCATAAAAGACAATTTATGACGAGTTTTGGCTCATGAATTTAAACACCAGTGGAATTAAGAAAGCCTCTTACAGTGCTACCAGAATGGTCATTGCCAGTTGCAAATGACAGAGCTTTTTAGATCTGCTTGCTGTGTGATGCGAAGTCACTTAGAGAAAGATTGACTTGATGTTGTATTTTAATATTGTTAAACAGCTGCACATACAGTATAATGAGTCCCTAACCTTATTTGATCAAAGTGAATCAAGCAGACTTGTTGAAGTCCTTAAAGTCTCATAATGTATGAAGTTTAAAAATTATTTTAAAAATAGAGTCTAACGGAGGTACATATTGCCATTTATGTTTCTTCATGCTCCACAAAGCAAATTAATTCTCTGAGCAAACCAAATGTGTGACAAGGAGGAGTTGAGCACAGCTCAAGGGTACTCATATTTTTGAAGGTTTATTTTTGGATGGGATGCAGGCAAGAAACTTGTGAGCCTATGAAATTCCAGAAGTGTCTAGGTGGCACTAAGTGCCATCAATGTCTGAACTCAGGGAGATGGATGGGATGGGGACACTGTCTCAAATGGTATTCAGGAGGTTGGGAGAGCTGGTGGAGGTCATTCAGTGGAGTGTGTTGATCATGCAGATGTTGATGTTTGTAAGATCATCTATTGCAGCAAAATCAGTTTGTTATCTGGAGTGGGCAAATAGACTTTTCATGTGTGGCATCTCCTTTAAGGGGGCTTGGAAGGATGCAAATCATCTTTTCTTAGAGTGCCTCCAGCTGTCATTGCGCCACTAGAGGGAAAAGCAGGCTGGTCTAGGGAGATCCTCATCCAGATGGCTGGTGCAATTTTATGGCCCAGATTAGAGTGGTGCAAAAGGTTACATTATCAGCAAGAACTTGCTACCTTAGAGACAAGTTTTTTAGTTTATCTTTAATATTCATAACTTCCAGATACTTAGATCAATCCTTCTAACTCAGAGAAGATAAATAAAACATTTCAGCAGTGGCTTATTAGTGGCATGTGGTATCATCTTAATCCTTTCACTCCTTGGAGAATTAATGTTTAAAGAACAAAAGTCCCATAAAACATTAGGCTTGCTCTCTGGTAATTGTCTAATAAATATTTGTTTTCAGTTCCTCTGTGCTGTTACTTGCAGATGTTTGCATCTAAACCAGAAAAGTTGTCTAATTAAAGCTCATGGGATAATTTCTTTCCTACCTGGCACAAAGATACTGGTCCTTTTGAGCAGAATAAAACAACCAGTTGCCTCTCTACCCTCTGGCGCTCTTTAATCAGTTTACCAACCTGTTTTCCAGCCAGGGTTTTCTTAGTACTACCAGTCTGATACTCTGAAGGTAGATATATTGTTTTGCTGGTGTCTCTGTAAAATGCCTTGAGCACAAAGTTTTATCTGAGAGGTGCAAACTAAAATTGATCTGCTTTAGGCTTAGCATAATTTCCATGTCTGGGCTGACCCAAATGGTATTGTCCAACAGGTTTCTGAAAATGTCAAGAGCCAGAGGGGAGGTCCCAGTGAAATTGAAGTTCTTCCTTCCCTCAATATAACTGAATTTTCAAGTCCCCAAGCTCTGTAAATAAAAGGGAAAAATTGATAATAAGAAAAGGAATTAATAGGATAGTCTTTCACACAATTTATATAGCTTTCAAAAACTGTTGCATTATTGTGTTTAAAAGTGCTGGTCTGCAGCACTTTCACACTAGGAGGATAAGATTAAAAACTTGAAGGAGCAGCTCTGGGAATTAACAGCCAGAAGAGCTGATGGATTTGAAATGAAATAAAAACTGCTATTGGGGAAAATTTATTTTGGAGGTAAAATAGTGCAGCTGCCAATAAAGTATCCAACAGACTCAAATGTTTACCTTAATACTGATGTCACATTTCCATTTAGTAAGCAAGTACTTCTTTTCAGCTACTGTTGTCAGTATGGAAATCAGCTGAATGAATCTCTGCCATTTAATCCATTATGGAGTAAATTGGAATCTGAGGCAGAGTTACTGTTGGGCAGATGTGAAATCCTGTTTGGATGAGTGTGTGAAGTTGTGTTATTGCAGCCCTCTGGAATACTCTACACTGGGATGGGAAAAAAATTCAACCAGGAGTTAGAATGGTCTTTTAATTATGCATCTGCAGAGCATCTGTCTTTATTAAAGATTTCTCTTTTAGGGAAGCTATTTATTTTAAACTTCTAGAATTTATAATGAAATACATCTTTGCAGAGAGTTTTATGTAAGGGAAACTGGGCGCAGGTTCTGGTATCAAGGGTGGCGTTTTCACCTTTCCTGGCTTTTTTTTTACTTTATTTCTGTATCTCAATGAACTCCTCTCCCTCCTTCTCTCAAATGTGTCCATGTTCGCATTTATTCTGTGAAAATTGCTGAATTTGTAGGCACATGCATAGAAGTGTGGCCTTACTCACAGTTTTACTGTGCACTTCATGTATTGGGGATGAGATTGGGTAGATTGCTTCTGAAATAAGGTACTATTGGAGCATTCCACATTCCTACAGCTTTCCAAGTTTTCCCAGAAATCTTCCCTTTTGAGTATTTTTTCCCTTTGCAAAAAAATCCCAACTTTAGTACTTTATTCTGAGCATTCCCTGCTTGAAAACTCAAAAGGGGTCAGTGTTACTGAAATAAGGACAACACTGCTAATTATTGTTTTTAAATGAATTTGTGTCTATTCACTGGGAGCTTTCTTTTCTGCCTACATTTTGCTGTAGGGAATTTTTGCTATGGATTTCCATCTCCCGATATTGTTGAGGTGTCTGTCTTATGTTCTTCCTCCCTTATGAGAGCTTTAGAAGTTCTCTGGGCAAACAAATTGATTGTTACACTGCAGTGTGGGAGGATTTTGTGTTGCATTTGTTTGAAAATGTTATTGCTCCTGGAGCTTCATGTTAAACTAGCAAACTTTTGTAGTCCCTGCTCTGTTTTCTGCTTCATTTGCATATTTTCCCCCAGCTCTACAGTAGTGCTAAAAGGAAGTTAATGAACAAAAACATGAGAGTGCTTCAGGAATTAACAGTACTGTGAATAGGAAATGCATATTCTTAGAAAAAGTTTGGTGTCAGCAGAATCCAGGATCACAGGATGAATTATTTCTTTTCTTTTTATTTGTTCTCAGGCTATTTGTCTACAGTATTTAGTACAAAAGGAAAAGAATAAAGTTTCTACCAGAATTTCCAGGAAAAAAAAAAGAAGACAGGTTTTATTTTTGCCTATGTAGAAACACAGTGAAGCAAAAGCATGTAGAGCATATTGAGCCTAAAGATTTAAAGAAGTTTACCTGTTTTTTCTAAGACATAGCTTCTATGCTGTTCACTGGTAATGACCCTAGTCAGACCAATAGAATACTTAATATTAGAAAGAAGTATTTGTAGGTATGTTTTGCAGCCAGCAGTTCCATAAGGTGCAGTGGATGATAAAAAAAATACATGCTTTGCAAAAATCTGTGTTTCTGAGCATGAATTCCACCCATCAGCTGCATTTTTTGTCATGGGCTACAAAGACGATCAGGGGGCCGTAGAGAACCTCCACTATGGATTCAGGCTGAGAGAGCTGGGACTGTTCAGCCTGGAGAAAAAAAGGCTCCAGGGAGACAATAGAGCCCCTTCTAGTGCCTAAAGGGACTCCAGGAGAGCTGGGAGGGACTTTGGATGAGGTCCTGGAGTGACAGGACAAGAGGAAAGGCTTTAGACTAAAAGAGAGATTGAGATCAGATATTAAAGGAGAAATTCTTTACTGAGAGGGTGGTGAGGCCCTGGCACAGGTTGCCCAGAGTAGCTGTGGCTGCCCCATCCCTGGAAGAGTCCAAGGTCAGGTTGGATGGGTCTTGGAGCAACCTGGTCTGGTGGAAGATGTCTCTGCCCATGGCAGGGGGATGGAACTCAATGATATTTAAGAGGCTTTCCAAACCCAAACCATTCTTTGATTTTTCCTGAGCTGCAGCAATTCACACAGAAACACGACACACCACAGAAACAGAAGGTCCTGTTGACCACAGCTGGTGTTTGCAATGTGTATTGAATTCACCAAATAGTCTCAGCATATGCTGGAGAGGGAAATCACCCTCTCTCCCACCTTTCAAACACCTCCCCAGCACTGCAGATGCATCACCAAATGGAGCCTTCACATCAGTGCCAAAAATTAAGGACTGAATACAGCTTGTTGGTACTTCTTAAAAACGGTCCTCAGTGCTCTCTACAGAATCATGAAATCAGTGTTTTAGATGTGGGACAAGCCTAGAGACTCAAGGGACCAGGGAAGGAGCTGAAGAGGTTTCATATCTACCTGTGTGAAGCAGCTTCTTTCTCTGCTCTCTTGGGGTTTATCACCTTTGTTAATAGGACAGTAAGACACAGCTAATTAGGAGCTGTGTTTCTGTCTTGCTGTGCTTTGGTGTCTTTCCCATAAGTGGTGATGCTGAGAGCTGTTTTGTTCCTGTGTCTTTGCCAGCTGAGGAGAAGCACCATCGCTGCACACCACCAATCATAGAATCATGGAATAATTTAGGTTGAAAAAGACCCTTGAGATGATCAAGTCCAACTGTAAAACTGCCATATTGCTGTTGTGTACACCTACACAACCTGGTGCTTTTCAAAACATTGTGTTCACATGGATAGTTAAAACCATTTAAAATATCCTTTCTTCAGGCAAGTTTTCAGTCATTTTTGTGTATCAGCTAATCCTAGATAAGGCAATTTGTAGATGGCAACATCCCCTGGAGTGCCCATTTCTGTGGGCTGTTTACTGTGTTTTTTCTGGTAATCATGTACATTTTATTTCTGGTTTGGTGTTTGTTTTGGTTTGGATTGGGTTTTCTTTGATTGAAATATGGATCTTACTGTGCTATTTGGCTTTGCCTGAATGATTTTCAAGTATGGAACGCAGCAAATTCCATATATATGACTCTACTGTGTTAATCATAAGGTCTCCACTGGTAGGATTGGATTTTTTAGTTTTACAAATAGGTTAATGTAAATCAATTTTACCAATATTGTAGTGCTGAATTATGAATGGTAAAATCTTTTGTACTGTGAAGTTGCCCAGGGATTTGAACAAAACTCACCCAAAACCCAACCCCATGCAGTTGTGTTCCTGAATTCATGTAGAAATTATGGTCAGTCCAGTGCCAAGCAATATTTTGGGGCTTGCTGGATGCTCAGCACTTCAGACTATCAAACAATTTATCTAATGTTTAAAAATTAAACCAAAACATTTTAATTTTCAATTTTTATTTTATTTTAAAATTTGTGATTTTTTTTTTTCAACATAATAAACGAATCCAAAAGAGGATAGTTGAAACGTCCTTAAATATCCAGAGGAGTGGGCTTTCTCCTCAAATTTATCCAGGGACCTCTTCATGTGTTCCAGAATTCAGCAATGACTGAATGAAGTAAGCAGGCTTTATTAACTCCCCTGGGAACACAGGAGAGCTCCCAAGAGAAAACGAGGGTGTCTTTTCTGCATAGACATCTAACTATCATCTACATGTTGCATCCAATTTTTTAAATACATCATATCACCATGGTTTATGCCCTGGCTTTTATTATAGAAGCAGAAATTTTTACATATGAAGGGAAGGGCAGAATTTGTTTTACAGTTTATGTAATCAGTTTGAAGTGTTTAAAGTGCTTCAGAATCCATTACCAGTAAAAGTTCATATAAAATGTAAGAATTTTGGCATTAATTTCTTTTGTCAATGGCCTAAGAAAATAGTAAAGAAGAGTGCTTATCTGATGACATGTACATCTGCAGGGGTATGAGGACAAATTGAATGTGTTCTATTGGGAAAAAAATAGAAAACAAACCTTCTGAAGTCATGGAACAAGACTTGGAAGCCAGCAAAGTTTGACCAGCAGACAAATGTAGAATGAAGCAAGAAGACTGGTATGTATAGGATCACAGAAGATCCTGAGTCAGAAGGGACCCACAAGGACCATTGAGTTCAACTTCTGGCCCTGCACAGGACACCCCAGGTGTCACACCATGTGCCCAAGAGCGTTGTCCAAATGCTTCTTGAGCTGCGTGTGTCTTTGTGCTCTGACTGCTGCCCTGTGAAGCCTGGTCAATGCTCAAACATCCTCTAGGTGAAAAACTTCTTCCTAATATCCAGCCCTAAACATCCCCTCACACATTTTCTTGCTAAGCATATTGTCCTGGTTAAAAATCAGGATCAGTGGTGTGATATCTTTCACACTGCTGTGGCACAGGCATCTCTGAATTACTGTGATTAAACAAGAGTATTGTCCAAACACAGGTGAAGTGTTTCATCTCAGCACGTTACTCTCGAAGCAGTGATGTCCCATGTTTGTAAAATGCTACCCTGAATCCTGGAACTTCTCCAAACAGGATCAGATGCTTCAGAAAGGATGTTGTTAAGGACTTGGAAGCTTCTTCAGCAAAGGTATAACAAAAGAGTTGATAGGAAGATAACAAACTCCATTTCATGGGACATCTCACTGTGCTGTAGTTAGGATGGAAGGGTTGACCATGCTTTAAATATCTCATACTTCCCAGCGCAAGATGAAAAAGTAGATGTCACCTTGTGACACACACAGGCAATGCATATACGCAAGGTAAATGCTACATGCAGTACTTGTGTTTTTGTCTTGCAGTGCTGTTGTGTTCTTAGTATTCAGTTTTGTAGTGTAACAAGAGGAAATGTATTTGGATTCAGAGTAAATCAAGCCTCACTTAATAAAGAATGTTTTTCTGGGTCTGGGCATTCTGAATAGCAGATCTAAATATTTGCACTACAGGAAAAAAATCGTGTAGACTGTCAGCTGTGCTCTGCCCTTCCACCCTTCCTGCTGTGAATATATTCTGTATCTGAAACCTCAGATAACAGTCTAACTCCCTAGAAATTATTCTTGTGTCCTGAAATTTTCAGCCCTTGTTATCTGAAGGAACTGGCAATCACAACCAGAAGATGATTCCTGTGCTTAGATTCTGTACTTTAGTTTTCAGTCATTTGTTATTTGTGCTGTCTGGTGGCAGAAATTATTAGAATATTTGGCAATTGCTGCTATCACTGGTGTTTTTCTGACAGTGTACCTGGTACACAGCATTTCCTATCTCTAAATTGACTATCCTCTCATTCCCACTTGTCTTCTATTAGATATTTTCCTTGCTTTGCCCTGCTTTCATCCCGTGTTTGCTCTGTAGATCTTTTTCCAATTGAAATTTGGATGTTTCACCCCTTGAAGAGACTGCAAAGAGATTGCCTAGATAGAAGTGTGAATTCGGATGACTTTGATGTGAAACTGAGGTGTGTTGGGACCTGGGCACTAGTGGAAGTTCTCAGTCATCTCCCTCTGTGGTTGAAAACCTGGATTAATCTATCTTCACACTCTGGCCTTATTTTTTTTATTTTTTTTTTTTTTTCCCCCTGTATTCATATGAAGTTGTTTTGGTAGCTGGGGTTTTCTCTCACTTACAAGAAGAGCAGAGTTCAAAGTCCCCTCAGGTGTGTCAGAGGTGTAGGCAGAGAGTGAGCAGGTGTGGGAGCTCTGAGGATTCCACTGCCCAGCAAACTCCAGGCAACTTCCTGCTGAGAAGAAAGTGAGGTTTTGTTTAATTATAGCAGCAGGTAGCACAGGGTGTAGTGGGTAACCTGTCCCTCAGGGCTCATCTACCATGCATATCAAAAGTTTCAACATTCATGAGCTCTGAGCAAACTGTGAGAAAGTTGAGCACTAAATCTTCATAAAAATCAAATGCAGGCCTAGCATTTGCAAAGAGAAACTACCAGGCCAGAAAGCCAGCAGGGGGGATATTTCACTGCATACATGAGTCCTGTGAAATCATGAAGTTCCCTGAACTACCTGATGTGCTGTGATTTAGCACTGGACCAGGTTGCCCAGAGAAGCTGTGGCTGCCCCATGCCTGGAAGTGTCCAGGGCCTGGTTGGACTGGCCTTGGAGCAACCTGGGATGGTGGAAAGTGTTCTTGCCTGTGGCAGGAGGCTGGAATGAGGTGATCTTGAAAGTCCCTTCCAACCCAAACCATTCTAAGGTCTGTGAGTTCATGATCTCCCAGATTAACATAGCACAATCATCTGTTATGGACCAGCAACTTCTTGGTGATGAGAACAGATTTGTCCAGAGAAGGAGGTGAGTGGCTTGGCTTGTCCTTTGGGTGGAGCTGGGCTCCAAAAATAAGCTTGCTATGTTAGACAATTCTATGAAAATATCTTTTTTTTTTTTTTTTTTTTTTCCCTGAAAGGTAAAGCTTTCATTGGCTTCAGAACTTTAGAAGAAAACAAAGTCTACAGCATATGTATTCTGAAAATGCACAAGAGAAATAAAGTGTCTGTCATGGGGAGAAAAAAGAGAAGCATTTTCCTTTCCTTGAAACAGTAAAAATTCAAGAAAGTCTACCTATGGATTTTGTTTTTAATCTAACCTTGGTGATGTTGGATTTGAAGAACTGGATGAACTGTGCATCAAGCTAATGCTGACAATAATCTCCCAAATCAATACTGAAAATGCCTTGCTTATTTATTAGAAATGTCTTAATTGGGACATTCAAGGAACTAAACAAAATTAACTGCTTTCTCTCCAAATATTTGAAAGGTGCACTGTTTTCTGACTGAAGTGATTTATATGAGAGGGAATTTCATTTAGTATCAAGTCTTTAGGCAATCATCTCAGCTGAGAGCAGAATCCCATTCTTGCACTGTGAATTCAGTTGTTATTCCTTGCATTTATTATTGTGTTTTGACTGATCCCTGTCAAATTAGGCTTTTGTTTATCTCTGTTCACTCTCACTACATTTTAACCTATCAGGTAGCCAACCCCAAAATTAAGAATAGTGGAGGAGGACTTAAATATCATTTAAAGATCTATCAGTTTTTTGTGGTTTTTTTGTTTGTTTGTTTGTTTGTTTGTTTTAAAAAAAAGAAGACTCTAAATACTATTGAACTTGGGAAGAATCTGGTGAATTTGTCTGGTTTGTGTGGATGTGATGCTTAGGGGCATGGTTTAGTGGTGAACCTGGAAGTGCTAGGCTCACGTTTGGACTCAATGATCTTTGATGTCTTTTCCAATCTAATGATTTTGTGTCTGGCAGCGACTATTTGTAGGTCCAAATGAACCCCAGTGCTTGACTGCTTTTGCTTAGTAAAGGTGACCTTGTGATGGAGAGGCAGAGCACACATGTTCTTTGGTGTCTCTCCTGTTTTGCTCTGGTGGTTTTTAGCAGCTTGGACAAGTTATTTTGTGTCTCAAGGCAATCTCTGAACAAAAGGTGTAGGAAATAGTGGCTGACTGGTATGGACACCTGAAGTACATCAAGGACTCCTGCACGAGGCCCTGACTGTGTTTTAATTTCTTCTCAAACCACTGTTTAAAAACCAGTTCACTCTGCTGGTTCTTTACTAGATGATATTTTTGTTTATACTGCTCAACACAAAGACTGGCTGTTATTGTGGGTAAATGCTGAACAAAATGATTCCCTTAGAATTGATCAGCAGTATTCGATGGTGAAGTATTTCTCTGAAGTGTGTCTAAGTACCTTCTATACCTCCCTAAAAACTGAACAAAACTCACATTCTAAAGCCTACTTTAAAACTCATGTACATGCCAAGTGCTGTTTTGCTTGCTCCTGTCCTTCAGTGCAGGCTGATTTAGTTAGCTTTGCTTTTTGATTCTCCTTTGTGCAGTAAAGGATTGTGCACTCGAATTTGTTGGGGAAAGGGGCCCTCATCCTTTACAAACCAGTACAAAGTGATTGACAAGGCTCCGAAGACTTCAGAAAGGCAGTTTATTAACAGGAAGGTGAGATGAACAAATAATTTGTTGTGATGGACATCGAGTACAGATTAACAAAAGAGATCTGTGATTTTTTGCCAGAACAGTTCCATTTTATTCTTTACTAAGTGTTGCTCTTAAAAATCAAAAAAACTCATCAGTTGTTCTGAATTTGGTAAATAATTCAAGCTGCTGCTGAGATGACAGTAAGCTGTACGGGGCTGGTGATGTACATTAATTTTTTGGCTGGTGTAATGAGGCATAGAGTTGTCATGCAGGGTCACTCTGGGCATAGGAAATGGTGCCAGTCGGAAGTGATAACTTGCATTCTGTCCTGCCCAGGTGGAATTGCAAAGATTTGGCTGTACCAGCCCGGGCTGTAGCCAAGAGCTCATCATGCATGCAGGAACTTGAAAGATCAGATGGTGCCTTATGCAAATGGCAGGGGAGCAGAGATTAGTCAGGAACGGATATAGTTCATATGTCAGCATGTTTTATGTTTCCATTCCCTTTTCTTGACTTCATAATTCAAATCCATTGATATCTGTCATGCCATCTTCTTTCTTCAGCTTACTTGGCTGCATTTTAGCCGTCATTGGTATTGCAGTCCTTTCACTGCTGTGCTCTTGACACAAGCCGAGGATGCATCATTTAGCATGATCCTGTCTTTTGCTTTGTTCAGTGAAATGACGACAGTAGGATGATGTATGTCGTGCTAAATATATCCTCAGGGTTTAAAAATGGCATTTGGTTGGACATATGGGGCAGTGCTGTACGACATCAAAAGTCATGCTTAAAAAGATCACGCTTCTTCATAAGAATTATGCATTTCTGGCAGTTCTCAAGGTGTGTTACAGGCCCAGTTATTTTTGTCACTGATGTGAATTTCACAACCTGCTTTCTTGAGACCTGACCTGAACTGTCATATGTGGTAAAACAGTGTTCAAGCCTGTATGTCAAATACTGGAGGACGTTAATATAATCAGCAAGAGGTCTTTTTAGTTCAAAAAGCAAGTCAGAGTATTTACTTAATACCTGTTTAAAAACTTGGTCATCTGTTAATTGACGGACCATAAACACAGGCTCTGATTTTGAGAAGTGCTTTGCTTTTCTTGCCTGATTGGCCATATGACTTTGAGCTGTCATTGAAAGGCTTCTTTGCTGGAATCAGTGAGTTAGTGAGATTCAGTGCAATATGCTTTGGGTTAGTAGAATTTTTCCATTACTCAGTTATCATAAAAAATGGAAGGAATTATTCTTGGCACTTTTTGTAGTGGAATGGAAAGAATAACTGTTATTTCAGAGGCATCCTGTATTATTGATGTCTAATCACAAATAGCTAGTTTGAATTTAGAAACAAATTCATAAGGCAAAAAATCCCCCGTAAATCCATTTGCTGGTAGAATCCAGACTTAGGCTTTTGAGTAGATGCTCCATGTTTCTTCTCATGGGCTGCACACAGCTGTCACCTGGCTGTTCACCTGTTCAATTTCTTTTGAATCAAATTCATGTGGCTTTTATCAATGTCATTTTAGTATGTGCTTGTGAATGAATTGCTTATTGGCTGGTGTATGAGAACATTAAATGCAGTTTGGAGGTGCAGAGTCAATCCTCACACACTTACTCAGCCGTACTGGGACATGACGGATTGGCAGCATGTGCAAAGTTATTTGGAAATACTGTTTCGGCTTCTATCTGAGCTACTGGACAATGGTGAAAAGGGATGGGAAAGATGGGAAAGAAAATAATTCTTTTGGAAAGAGCAGCCTAGAATCCTTCATCCCACAGGGCTTGGAAGAAAACACGTTATCCCTTGGAAACAACGTGACACACAGGAATGGCAAGGTCACTGAGCTGAAGGCCAGCGCTCACATGGCCCTAGCTGGGGAAGACAAAGACACAATGAAAGTAAGGAAAGAAGGAAAAAAATGGTTTTCATTCTCAAAAAGAGTCTTGCTTTTCAGCCCGGTTTCCTTTGCAATAGCAGGAGTCAGTTACTGCAGAGCTTAGGAGGAGGTATTATGGCGAGTTGTTTTAGTGTAGCTCGTATGATGAGTTCACCTCAGGAAGAAACAATTACAGGAATGAGTGGCAAGTAGAAATAAGGTATTCTGAGCCTGGCAACCTGGCCAGGCTTCATTACCTTCATTACCCTGCTTGAAGCTACATTTGAGAGCTCTGAAGTTCAGCAGTGAAAAGGCATCTGGTGACTACAAGGTGTGTGAGATCTAGTGAGTCATACTTATTTGTTTTCACTCAAAGAGGTTTCCTCGAAAAAGATGCCTGTGCCAAACTGATTGTCCTAAACAGGATGAGGTTTCTCCTGTTTCTCTGTCCTTGCCCTTCTCCTGTGGTAGTACTCACTTTCTAAGCACTTGTATATGGATTTTGCCCATTTGAAATTTCTGCTTCTTGAAGCAAAAGAAGAGGTTTTATTTCATACATGGGGAATTTTTAATTCCTGTGCAGAAAACAGGTCAAATTTTTATTTTAGTTGCTTTGTATTTTATTCACATAGAAGGGAAAGAGTGCAAATGCAGTCAGGTTTATTTGTATCTAACAACAGACTGAAACTATAGTAGTCTGGTGATGAATTTAGAAATCATTTAGTCAAACTTTTTCCTGATGGATTTTCCTGTGATTGGTTATGCTTAAGGGCTGGGGGAAGAGGAAGCTGGAAAGCTTTAGCACATAGACTAAACTGAATTTGTGAGTACTTAAAAATGGGAAAAAATTCTCTGTCAGCCTTTTTGTGGGAAGTTAAAGAAGCCCCAGGCACGCTGAGCAAGCTGTTGAGATTACGTAGTAATGAATAATACATGTGTACCATGGAGAGATCTCACTGCTGATTATTTAAGTGAATATTTTTTGTGGCCAAACTACTTGTGAAATATGCAGAGGATTTATTATTAGCAGAAGTGATAAGGAGAAGATTGGACAAAGCTGTTGAATGATGGGAGCAGGAGTGATTTGTTACAGGAGTGCTTAACCACACCAGTTGCTTGATTTTTGGAAGACTGGCCATGTGTGTTTGAAAGCAAAATTGTTACCATAAGCCATAATGCAGAGAACCTTCAACATACTTGACTTTGGGGATCTTAACCTGGAAGGTAATGCAGAGCATCACAGCCATTTTCAGTGTCTTTCCCTTTTTTCTTGAGTAATAGGTACTTTTTTGTCCTAAAGATGTTACAGTGGGAGAAATGTGGTGTTCCTGATAAAGATTTTTCATGTTGGGGGCAGTGGGAAAGGCAGGCTCCCACATTTTAGGACAATCCAAGAAAGGCAGAATCAGTTCTTTACCCTGTGACTGTTTCTTCAGGAAGGCTGACACTTGCATTTCACTAAGAGACAAATCAGGATTGTGGTTCTCAGTGAAATAAAACTGCTTCCCTGCTGTTTGAAAGGTTTTTGCTCTCAGTCAGGGGTAGGATGTAACTATTCACCTGTCACCTCCACACGTCCCCCCAGATGAGCTCAGTGCCCCCTCTGGAGCTTCCCTGGATCTGTAGAGTCCCTGCAGCTCCAGCAGCTCATCAGCCCAGGTGTCCTTCACACTTCCCATTCAGGTGTGTGACTCCAGCCAGTCTGAAATTAGATAATGAGAGGATATACTCAAATGTGGATCTGTTTATAGTTGCCTTCAAGTATTACATCAAATAACAACACTGTGCTGAATCTTCTATTTTTCACTTGTTTGGACTTTTTTTAAAATTAAATGTGGACAGTGAGATAGTCCTCAAAACCAATTTCTTTAATATGCTGGATTTTATTGCAGTTTACTTGCATTATCTCTATTTGACTCAGCTAACTCTTAGAGAAAAGGCAGAAAATGCATTTAAGGTTCCTTATTTAAGAATTTTACTCTAGTGTATATTAATGACAGAAGCTGTGAGTGCAGTGGCCGAGCTGTCTGAATTCCACTTCTTCCACACGGCAGAGCAAACATCCTCCAAATCCAGCTCAAGGGGAGTAACATCAACTTCTTTCACATGTGCATTTTGATGTGGGCCTTTGTTTTTACGGTAAGGTGCCCTTGTGTGTTATTTCATGCAGTGTTATTTCAGCTACTGTAGTGCCCAGCCATTGGATGCAGGATGCAAAAGACATTGGGGAATTCGGGTTGTTGGAGACATTCATGGCAGTGCCCTTCAGCTGCTCATAAATGTTCTTAATTGACACTCTTGACACTCTTTGTACCCTTCTGATGCTGTGTGACCTGAAATCATTGTAGTGAGCATCCTCACTCATGTATTTGACTGGATCAAACATGCCACACATGGGTGCCAGTTCATCATTTGATCAGATAACAAGAACTTTGGCTTCACTTCCAAAACTGTGTGGCTCTCACCTCTTAAAACAAGTTCCACATTCTCTGCTTTGCTTTAGTTTTTTCAGCTTTTCAGCTAATTGCCTTTTTTTTTCTTATGTGGCCTCTAATATATTTTGTAGCACATTTAGCTCACTTTTAAGATCACCTAGATTCCTTATCAGAACTGTTTTGTTAAAATTAATATTAAAAGGGTGATCTTCCTTTCCTGAACCTCTGTTAACCAGACTGTAATCCCATTAAAATCCTGTACCAAATCTTATTTGCTTGCACCTTTAGTTTGTGTGCCTTGGCCCTCAGCTTATGTGTTTCAGTTCTGCTTTTGGTTCTGGGGAGCTTCAGAAGTTTTGAAGCTCACTTATAAATTTGCTTCATCCTCAAAGTGTTTGCATCAGACATTGTCACATTCCAGTGGCAGAAGACTTAATCTTGTAGATTTCTTTTAGTTAAATGGTGATGTTACTGCTGGGAATTCATTCTAAAACACACTGTTTTGTGATTTTTCTCAAACTCTTTACAAGTATAATAAAAAATGGTTTCTAAAATTGCATCCTGAAAATGTGACAGTGACCAGGAGCTGGAAGTTCAGTTTGAGAGAGATGTGGCACTTTGGCACTCCTTGTCTCTGTTCATCCGTGCATATTATTCATAGAAGAATAAGTGCCACATTGGTTTGCCATGGTTCTGACCATCTCTGGCTTCATCTGTACATCAAAAGCAATACACAAATAAGCACTGTTTGTAAATAGAATGAAGTGGAGATAATTGGTGGGAGTAGGGGAAGAATTTTCAGCATTCTCAATGGCTTGGTTCATTGGTGACAACTAGATTTAAGTTCAAGAATAATTTTAACGAGAATCTTTGCAATTTCTTCCCATTGCTGCCTGTCCCAGGAAATGTCTTCATACTGCAGAGCTTTCATGTGCTCATCTGTTGTCTTGCTTTTGAGTGAATTAATGGAATTTACCCTGTAGTTCCAATGAGCAGATATATTGCTTTTCTGTTTTATTTAAGTTATATGAAAGAATTGAGGAAGGAAAAGGCTGTGCAGCCTCTTTGGGAGCAGAGATTGTTAGAAGTACAAGTATTCCTAGAATTATGTCTTAATAATAGTTTATTTAAAAGAACATGTCAGTTGTAATGGAACAAAGTCACAACTAGATATTGATTTTTGCTTGATGTGCTTGCACAATATTTAGAGTAGTGAGTTTTTGTTTTGTTTCTTTGTGGGTTTTTGTTGTTGTTGTTCTTTTGGAGTCTTCTAACAGAATAGTCATAAGTAGAAAAAAGTTTTCAGAAATATGCCATAGAGAGATGGAGACATCACAATTAATTCAATGTGTAAAACAGGTTTAAATGTGGCTGAACAAAAAAAGATGGGTTTAAATCAGCCTGCTGATAAGATTTAGGCTTCAACATGGGACAGAAGGTATTTTTGGGAACAGCAACAAAAGAGCCTTAGGATGTGTTTGTTTAATCTCCTCTATGGTTATACTGATTGCTTTATCCTCCTAACCTTCAATATTGCATTGTTTAGAGCAGCCTTTTGTTTGGGGCTGGAAGAATTTTTTCTTTGGGTATTTATAAAATGTTGGTATGTTCATATAATTTCAGCTTCCACTGAGCTGCAGACACTTTGGTGGCCCCATGGTGGTAGTGAGACCCGTTTCCCATTCAGAGAGAGGTGTTGCCAACAGTGGGTCAGATCAGATGTCACTTATCTATCAGGCCTTAGTCTTCTCAGAAGTTCCTGCACCTTGATCTCCATCCTTCTGATTACCCATCCCCAACCCTCTGGCAGAGCTGTTGGATGATTTGTTCTTCAGCTGCTGGTGCTGATTGCTGAGTTTAACCACGGCTTGTGTGAGTCCAGCTGCACTCTCTGAGCATTTCAGGACTCTCAGTTTGTACCAGAGTAAAAAACGTCAGGTGCCTCACTGCCAAGATTGGAGCACTAGAGAGGAATTGATACAGCTGAGAGAGAACCATATCATTTGAAGTAACAAGCCGTGCCCTATGCTGTAAAAAAACCCTGAGAAAATAAATCCAAAGCTTATCCTTGCAAAAGATTGACTCCCATCTCATTAGAAAGTTCGATTCATTGGGTACTGCCATGCAGCAGCCAGTGGCTACTACAGGAACATGAAACAAATTCAACTCTTTTTCACCCAAAACTCTGTGTTCTTTCCTTCTGTTTTTGCTGTCTAGCCCAGTTTTTCTCACTCTGTGTAATCATTCACACTAAATCTTCTGAGAAAAATTTATTTGTCCCTACAGTAAGACCTGGATGACAGGAGTCAGTGGACAGTTTTAGAGTTTGCATAGTAGAAAAAGGGTTATATAGAATAATAAAGTCATAGAAAATCTCAAGCTAGAGGGGATTCATAGGGATCGTCAAGCCCAAGTCCTGCTCCTTTCAGAGCTACCTAAAACTAAACCATATGACTTGACTTAAAGCCTCATCCAGACTCTCCCTGAACTCTGCCAGGCTTGTGGCCACTTCCAGATACAACTCCAGTCATCAGCTGTAACAGTAAAGAGGGGAAGAAAGTGACCTCAATGCCCTCAATGCCCTAACAGCAGAGTGTGAGGGCTCCAAGAGGACTTGCAGGAACATTGTATATGGAATATCGTGGCAATGCATTATGGCGGCAGGTATTTTCACAGAGCAATATTTTCCAAGACAGTGGCCATCTGACAGCTATGGGAAAGCAGCTGGGTTTTGTCGAGGTAACATGCTCCAGGTCTCCTGGAGGGTGTTCTTTTGTATGAGGTGAACTTTCCTTGGCTGTTGGCAGATTGCAGTAATTTGCAGTTACCCAGGAAAGGAGGAAAACCTGTGTCTTCTTGCTGTGTAGCAAGTTCTCAGCATCTTGTTGATGTGGAAGTCACCTTTGGAATCTGTTCAGTGTTGTCTGCTCTCCCTCCCTAGTTATCCACGGGCTGACTGGGATGCTTGTAAGGTCATAGCTGCAGTCTTGTGAAAGCTTGCTACAGGTTGCGGTTAGAGAAATCAATTTTCTCTAGCAATAGGTAACAAAATGAACTACTTCTTCCAAAAGCCCTCTGTGATCTGTAATCATCCTGCTTGTCTATGTCTGGTTTTTGCTATGCTGGAAGTAGGAGCCAGCACTTGAGGTTTTAATTTTGTGCTATCAGGAGAGTGCAGTCTGAACTGACATGTCCAAAATAAAAAATTATGATGAACTTGCAGCCACTGGACAGATACTGAGCAGAAGCAATTGTTAGCATTTCCAGATTATTTTATATTTAGAATCTGAATAAACTAAATCCAGGATGAAGGATTACAGCAAGCCTTTCAGATAGAACACTACAACAGACCTTTTTTGAAGAGATAAACTGTATTTCTGATAAGGTTTGCATGCAGAATCCTAGGATCTTGATGCCATTGCAAAGGAAAATTCAGTTTATAAGGAAAAAAGCCAGTGTAAAAACACTCCCAAATGTCAGAAAACTGAGAGAGCAAAACATTTTCATAGCCAATCATGGTCATAATGTGTTCAGAGAACTCTATGTACATTTGTAAATTGTCTTGAAGCTGGAGAAAATTAATTTGTGGAGCTCCTGACCGTGCCTGACGCATTGGACAGACGTCAGGGTTTTCCACTGACTTCATTTCTCCCTGTCTGCACTCTTGATGTTTTCATTTCCTTTAAAGTAAACTGCATGTCTGAATTCTCCAACTTTCTAAAACTTGGAGTTTATTTGGTGTATCACTACAGAGTTTAAAATTACAGAAATTTCTAAAATGTGCCTTCAGGCTTCACTTTGTCATAGCTTTTATTTGCAGGCATGTAGCATATTATGGTGCATTCTGGTGGTTCTATAAAGTTTAACTTTGAGCAAACACTAAGCTTTTATTTGTAAACATCTCATTTAAACAACTACAGTCAGAGTGAAAAAAATTGAGTACCACTTGAAATTTTGCTGTAACATTATGAAAAATGGGTGAGACTAGAGAAAATAATATGTATTGACAATTACCTTTTTGTCAGATTTTCCCCAGAAAATCTCCTTACTTTGCATGCTTTTCAGGGGAAGAATATTTTTCTTCCTTGTCCTTAGTCCATATCATTTAATCTTGGCTTGTTGTGTATCAGCTCATAGAATTTCAGTCATAGTTCAATAGCTTTTGTCTAGAGCTCATTATCTGTAATTGAATGTATGCACCAAGCTGAATATGTTTATTTGTAACTTGATAATTAAGCTGCTGCAGATGCTTATTCTGGGAGGAGAGGAGACAGGCAGCCTCTTATCCCACAAATGCTGCTCTGGCTTGGGATGGGAGAACCAGGATGTGTTTGACAGCAAAGTTCACCTCCCAGCATGTGCGACCACAGTTCATATCTCCCAGGGGGGTTACATGTTTTGGTTATTAATTTTCTTGTCCCCAAAGTAAGTGAACACTGATGAAAAGGGGCTTCGTTGTTCTTTTTGTAGATTATGCTGGCCCAGATGTTACTGAAGACCAATGTCCTAAGGTTGTTTAAGACTGATGCTGCCCAATTTAGGTCTGCAGCTTCCTCATGAGGGGAAGAGGAGGGGCAGGCACTGATCTCTTCTCTGTGGTGAGTGGCAGGACTTGAGGGAATGGTTGGAGCTGTGTCAGGGGAGGTTTAGGTTGAGTGTCAGAAAAATGTTCTTCACCCAGAAAGGGGTTGGGCACTGAACAGGCTCCCCAGGGCAGTGGTCACAGCTCCAAGCCTGGCAGAGCTCAAGAAGTGTGTGGACAGCACTCTTGGTCACATGGTGGGATTGTTGGGGTGTCCTGTGCAGAACCAGGAGTTCGACTTAATGATTCTTGTGGATCTCTTCCAACTCAAGATATTTTATGGTTTTATGTTTCTCTGAATTTTTATCACTGTAGCTTCTGATTTAATCTACCCTGCAGGTTAAGGAGTGCTGATTTCACAAGTTCTTAGGCAAAAAGGGCAGGATATGTGGGGTCACCTCGCCATCGTGCTGATACTGAACCATGTGAAGTTTCCATTCAAAAACAAAAGAGAGAGAGAGAGAAAGAGATAAAGTTTAGTGGGAATGTACTGCATTTTGGTAGTTCATTCAGTGATGAAAATAAGAGCACACTGACGTCTGGTAGCCATGGTTGCTGACATTTCAGGAAGCGCAAAAGCAGGGATGAAAGTAAAGTCTTTTTTTTTTTTTTCCCAGTTCCTCTGAGGTTTTTGAATAAATCAGACATATAGTGTCACCTTAATTTTTACTAAATATATCTTAGTTTGCTAATGCTTTCTGGGAGCAGACCTGAGATGGCATGGTAGAGCATAACTGCTTTATTTTTGCTCTAGTTACCCTTATGTATTTTTTAAAGTTGAGCATGTTGGGTTTCGTTTTTATTTTCTGTCAAGTGTAAGAGCCGCTGCTACATTAGGACCCATTAATCATGTTTTAAAAATAAGTGCAGATTCTGAGAGGAGGATCACTACATTCACTGATTGACTTTCTGGGTAACAAAATAGAGAAGAGCTAACATGCTGCAAGTTCCTGATCACTGGCCATGTTCTTGGGAGGTAATAAAGGCATTTAATGTCTGTGCCTAAGTTGTCCTTCTGAGGCCACTAGGACCAGAAGTCCTATGAACCTGAAGAAAAAATGCTGTTACTCCTCAGAGTAGTGTGGTGCATGAGAGATGGGACCTTCTGCTGCTGGGTTTGGAGCCATCCTTACACACAGTATGCAGAATAATCTGAACACACATGGAGAAACCCAAGGAATAAATTTCTATCGCTTGGTTTACCAAGTATTCAGTCTTAGGAATATCCTTGCAAATAGTAAAACAGAGCAGAGATGAATATTTTAAGATGGGAACCTGGTCACTCAAGTCTGACTGCCAGGTTTGCCAGGCTGTGCTGGAATTGTTGATTTGGGAGCATGCAGCTGTTTATTTTAAGCTAAAATGGGCCCTGATACATTGACATAGAAGGTGCTGAACACTGCTGAACACTGCACCTGTATTGTTCACCTGTGTGCAAACACCTGAAAGAAAGCTTTGGTTTCAGGCTGAGCTCCTACCAGACTTCTCATTATCAAGGTAAAAATTGGTTTAGGATCTGGACTGTCATTGTCCGTGAGTTTTTCACAGGAGTAAAAAAAATGCAGCATGTCAGAAAGGAGAAGATGTTGAGACAATGAGCAGTGGTGGTAGAGGACATCTCAGGAAGGATTTTTTACCTAATGGGGTGTGCATGTATAAATATGCCCATGAACCAGATTGCACATTTTGTACCCCAAGGCAGGGTTTATCACCTAGCTTTGGTTTATTTCCTACTTGTCTTTGGGCAGCCCGAGGTCCTGGGTACACTCAGAGCTGTAAGAGGTTTTATAAACACCTTTGTCACCTCCTGGGTGCTGTAGCTGCCTTGGGCCTCCAGGTTGTGATGACAGGACTGCTTTCTGCCTATTTTCTTTAATAACTGTTGTTTGGGGTCGTTATCTTTGTGTTTCGAGCTCAGGGATGATTGTTTTGAATGTCACCAGCTCCTCTTGGTATGTAGTTTTCAAGAAAAAATGTAGCTAAAAGTCATTCTGAGTTGGAGCATCTTTACGGGTAAAAAATGCAAAGGGAAATTGTATGAGGCTGCAGATGGATTTGGGACTTAATTTCTTCATTAAAGACTCAAAAAATAGGCATTAATGTTAAATTGTCGCATTTATAATCCCTTAGAACTAGTGTTATATTTTGAAATAAAATGCAATATAAGGAAGAAATAAATAGCTTCCTCTAAATTCACTTTCTCTCCTTAAAGCTATGTAACTTGAGTCTCTGCTTGGCACTGCGTTTGAAAGACCATTAAAACTATCCACTCAATATGCTACTGTGAAAGCCTTTTTAATTCTGAAAGGCTGTGTTAATACAGAGACATGAGTTTAATATATAAAATGATTAGAACTTCGGAATTTGTGGAATCTTTGAATACAGCAGAATTTTACCAGGAGTGATCACTGCACCATGCTGCTATAAATTATTCAATTACCTAGGAAGATGTTTTCTCCACAGGGATTCACCACCTTCAGTTCATCCTGTAAAATCATTGCTTCCATTCCATAGGATCATTTCAGTTCCAAAGATGACAATTTCTGGAGGTCATCTCACCCACCCTCTGCCTATATGAGTTCACCAGTCTTAATATATGTATTTGTATATAACAAAAATACTGTGCCAGTTTAAATAATATGGATGAGAAATTTCTTGTCTTCTCAGACTTGCATTTCCTCAATGCTAATGTTTCATAGAACTTCACAGTGAAATATTTTTCAACAAGTGACTCTGTATCTTGTGCCTTCCTTCTGTGGGTTTTATGTTGCCCATGTTTTAAAATAGTTTTGAATGTTGCTCACTGTTCATTTCAGCTTAACCTGAAAGTCTGTGGTGTTGCCGTTTAGTATTCTTTTGTGTTTGGAAGTGGGCAATAATTAGGATTTATTTGTGGGTGGGAAGGAGTTAGGAGTTAGTCTGTGGTGGATTTATTTTGCTTGTTTGAATGCAATGAAAATAATTCACTGAGGGATTGCTGAATGCTCAGGAAAAGATTAAAAAAAAAAAAAATTAAACCCTTTGAATATTTTCTCTCTTTTCACAAGGAAGCTGTCTTAGAGGCAGAGATAAAATGACACAGTTTTTAAAAACATCCCGCCCAAACATGGCAGCATGTAAGCTGAGAGTTGAGAGTGGAAATGTGTGTGGAGATATTTATTGTCTCTCTAAATGCATTTATACACATGTGTGTGCATTTGAAGTTGGATAACTCCCATGTCCGTTTCCCAATCGGATTCTTTATGTCACACATCATTAGTTAAGTGCCAACATGCACAGTAGATTATATATGGTGAACTCTGATGTTGTGGTAACAAATCAGTGAAGAAATCACATATAACATCATTATTACCTTAGATTTAAAAAATCCAAGGCTTTTCTTGAGCAGTGTTGTTTGTACACTGTGTTTTCTTTTACTGTTAACTTGGTAAGACACTGCAGCAAAAGAGTGGTGAAGCTGCCTTTGGGGTGGAATTTAGGGTTAGGAAGACTTGTTCTGTGCTCCATTCCATTTGAGGGGACAGGAGAATGTGCCAAGGCTTCAGCCTTTCAGCCTAGGACTTTTGACAAATGCCCACAACACACAAAGAAGTCAGCTGAGATGGCTTCTAAAAGGAGATGCTTTGTGTCCATGAGGCTGCAGACTCAAATTATCAGACAAAATGCTTGACCAGTTGGCTTCATTGGCATCTCATAGCCAAATATTTGTACAAAACCTGTTGGGGGGTGTTAATTTCATTTTCCCTTCTGCTCAAACAAATGCTCCAGTTTTGCATTCTTTCTTACTAACAGGGCTGAAATCTGTTGCCTGAAATTGCCCTGCTCTCTAATGGTGTTAACAACTGAAATAGGGTTTCTTTCCGCATCTCTCTTTTGCTTAGAGTAGACTGTTACAAACTTGAACTCTGGTAGCAGTGGAGCCCATTTTTTGTTTATTGCTGAATGACAATGAGAGTTGGACCTGCTCTTCTGGTTGGACTCTTTTTTTTTTTTTTTTTTTTTGAATACTTGACCTGTGATTTCCACAGTGACTGTGAGTGATAAAACAGCACCACCAAAAAAATTGCCATGCGACAACTACAGACTTGACCCTAGATGAGCCATTTTGCTCATAAATTATGCAAAGTACATTTTGTGTCTCTTTGTGTGGATATGGGGAAAGAGCAGGATAAGGTGCACTTTTTATCTGAGTGTTTGAATGGATGTTGCAGACTGGGATGAGACTGAAAAGTATTTTCAAATGGGAGGGAAGAGAAACTTCCAAATCCTCTAAGCAAAGTTGGGGTTCCTTCTGAATTCCTGGAAAACCCCAAATGGCTAAGTTTGGATGGCTCTGATAGTTCTGTACATACCAGAGTTCAGAGTATATTTTCCAGTCCTTTTGGAGCAATTGTCTGGGTTTCTCTTCTTGCTTGAAATGCAAATGTTAAGATTTTTTTGTTGCCAACTGACAGAAAGCAAGAAAAATTATTTTAGAAGAAAGAGATCAAGCAAGCAAGCATAGCCATTCATTATTTAAATGACAGTGTTTCATGGCAATTTTGTCTTGAAATAACCTTCTGGGTTTGCAAATTGTGCAGCACTGTTTTTCAGTAGCCAAAACTCTTTGTCACACATTCAAAACCCCTTTGTGATACATGCATTGCTATCTCAGTAATGGAAAGGTAGGAGCAGATAACTGGCAAATACTATTAACCGTCACTGTGTTCCAGTGAGGGCAGTGAATCAGTATTTTGCCTTGATAAATGCATGTTAGTGTCCAAGCAATTTGGCCAGCCTTTAGATTTGACTTGAGAATATAAGTGGAAGAGGATTTTTTGTGTGCCTCCAAGAGTTGTCCTTCCTGTCCTGCCCTGCCACCCAGAAATGTGGAATTGAGAGGTTTCTCCCACCAGTGCAAAGTTTTCTTCATGACACTGGCTCCTTCATTAGGATGACTGTATAAGATGGATATTCTCAGTGAGGGTCAGTCCCTGAGCTGAAGTCATAGGATGTGCCAATTTTTGAGGCTGCCAAGGTGTTTCAGAAGATAAGTAAGAAATGGCCATGTCGTACATTCAGGTTTTTTTTTTTTTCCTTTGCCATCTGCCTGAAAGAAGTACCTTTGAGGAGATTCAGATCAGGGAAGAAATTGCAGTAATTGTTTCTAGATGTCTTATTCTATGCAGAATGGGTTGCTTTGAAGCTATGGTCTTTTATAACTACTTTATTAGCGATATTTTGCTTTTTTTCCCCCTTCTTTCTATTAAACCACCAATAATTCATGGGTATCCTTAACATAAAAAGAGAAGATCCAAGCTAGGTCTAATTTTCCATTAGGAGATGATCAAAGAGCCAGTGATACACATAAAATCTGTTGGTTCTCCTGGAGCTACTTGTACTAGAAGAGAGATAATACCTGAAAATTGTTGTGACAAACCTCCATGCAGCCACCTAAACACTGCTTTTGCTTGGGTCTTGGGGCAGAATGTCTGACTTTGAAAGCTACTTTTAGATAACAAAATAATTGCCTTGGGACTCCAGTCATCCCCTCGTTGCAGATGGATTTCTCCTGCTGTACCCAGAGGAAGCTGCTGTTTTGTTCATATCTCGGCTGCTTTGTGATCTGGCTGATATTTTGCCGCGATGTTTTGGCTCACAGCGAGATGCCAGGTGTGTTATTAGAGCACTCTCCCCGGCAGTAATCGCTGTGTCTGCTCTGATAGGGATGAGCCCCACAAAAGCTCTCATAAAAAGCTCTCATAAACTCTGGGTGAGAATAAAGGGCTCCCGGCGAGAGCTTGTTGAAAAGGTGTGTTGTGTTTTTTATGTACTGTTTGTCAGACTCTCAGTTCAGGAGTGGTTTACTGGAATTAATTTTATTTTATATCTGACATTAAGGAAAAAAAATTGCCACAGGGTATTATTTCTTTAAGTAGGCTTTTATTTTGATAATTGGAGTTTGGAGGGGAGCACAAAACCGTGATACACCTGTGTAAGAGCCCTCAGTTATCTATGATGACTGTAATGATGGTGTGCATTGCCACAGGCCTTTCTCATCCATGTTCCCTATCAAATCAACCTTGTTTTAATGGGTTATCATAGACATTTAGTAGAAGAACTTTCTGTTGAAGAGCAGGAATTGAAGCTGTTGCTCTCTTGTCCCTTTCTGGACTCTGGACATGGAAACTGCTCTCTTGTGTGCAGCTCAGGAGGAGCACTCCAGTGTTTATCCATGGAAAGTGATAATACTTGGTGTTTGTACTGCACATTCATGTCTGGGGCAGAGCAATGCTTTGTATAGGATTCAAGAAGTATAATAACAATAAAATTTAGCTACCACACCTGTTCTGTTTTGTGAGAGTGGTATTCAGAAGTACAAAACAAAGAAGTGAGCACACAGAAGCAAGGAGCTGTCAGGCAGCACCCACACTGGCACAGTTTATACCCAGCCCCTAAAATCATGGCTGTGTCATTCCTGGGGCCTCTAGGTATGGTCATCACTCAAAAAATCAAATAATCTTCCTCAGTCACTATCTCTGTCTTATTAAATCAGTGTTTCATGACTCTACACGACAAAAGTCTGTTGTTTTCTGCAGACAAGTGAGCTGCATTTTAGACCTAAAAAGGGAAATTAAATTCATGAATTAGTGATGATACCCAATTTTATGTTGTCTTTTATTTTTTTGTCCTGATGCTGAGATTAGCATCTTACACAGATGCATCTGAAAACACCTGGTGTTGCAGCTCAACTAAGTGCATACTTAATGTTCCATAATAACATGTGACTAAGCCAGGCAAGAAAAAAGTCTGTCCATTATTGGCAAAGATTGTACAGAAAAAAAAATACATTTCCTTCATGCAGAGGGAAGGAAAAAACATCAGTGAGGATGATGAAGACTTTTTAAATAAGTTTTTGTTTTTAAATATTCCATTTCAGATCTCTTAATAAAATGAATGCACAGAGCTAAGATCACTGTTGAATGAGATTATGTTTTCATCCATTTAATAATGATGCAGTTGTAGTTTTTTTCCTACCTTCTCTTTTAACTTTAAATATTTAGTACTGGGCAAATTTTGCCTGGGTTTAATTTGGTTTATTATTTATTTTTGTTTAATAAGCTTTCAATTTGTGTAATCTGAATGGAGTTTCATCTCACAAAAGCCTAAAAATCATTTTTTCTAGTCATCTTACGACATCAGTGTCTATGTACCGCAGAGGCCACGTGGACAGGAGCTTTTTTAGGACAGCATTTTGAAAATTGAATTTAAAGAGAGCATTTTTGTTTAATTTGCTGGGTCAATTTGTTTAAATGGGCAATAATCTTGTATTTTTCCTAGTGAAACCTTGGACAGATAGTACATTTGGGTATCTTTTTTGATGCTGCAGAATATAGCACTTGTGCTAATAAATGCTGGTAAACTGATAGGTTTATGTATTTTCACTCAGAATGACTGATTTTTGGCTTATGTGTTATTTGTGATTGATTACAGGTTGCCTATTCATTTTCATTCTGTCTGGGCTATGGAAAGAGAAATTACTCTTTCCCTTTGCTTCCTTACTCCCCTCTGCTCTCAGCCACCTCCCCAAGAGATCAGCTCCAATCTTGGCACTGTGTGACAGTTAGCAGTTGTGACAAGCTAGCCTATTTTTGGAAGTCTGTCCCCACTCTTTCCCTGCTGGAAAAGAAAAGCACGTTATCTTTAAAAAATTAATCCATTTGGAGGAGGAGGAGAGAGCTTTAGGCAGCACTCAGCGCTCAGTGCTCGGGCTGCAGTTCTGCTAATGATGTGTTCAGCTCGTGTTGCTTGGCTGGGAGAGGTTTGCACTTGGCCTGGCACGGATCACCGGCCCTCAAGCTCTGCAAAAGCCCTTCTGTTCTGCATGGAAGAGGCAGCAGACTCAAGTACGGCATGGAGCTGCATGGATGTTGTCCAGTCTTGTCTTACATTTCACACATTCCTGAGCTGCTTCTGCAAACCCAGAAATACTACTGCTTGTCTCCAAGGAGCAGAAACAGAAGTTCAGAATTTGGCAGTTAGGGTGGAAAGACGTGTTCTTTTTTTTTTTTTTTTTTAATCTTTTATTTTGACCCTTCTTTAGGCTTGCAGACTCTACAACTAGTAGAGGACGTGTTAGATTGTACTTGCAGTTGGATAATATCCATAGCGCTGCTCCATGGGAAGAGTAACTGCTGTGTGCTCAGTGATTACACCTCTTATTTTGATGTGGTCTCCTCATAATCAGAGTGCTACATCTCAGTGCATTGCAAACTCATCCAAAATTAGGCAGACAGTCCTGGAACTTCCTTAGGATTATCAATTAAAAAATATCAAGCAAAAGTTTTCTGGTAGAGTAGCAGAATTACATTGTCCATGGATGGTTTATATTGTATCAAGAAAGCAAGAACTGAAAGTACATAAAACTATGACCAAAACAGCTTTTATATTCTCATGCTATGTTGTCTGTGCCCCTAATGCTGAGGAGCACACTGGGCAGCTGATGTTAGGGCTGATCTCCTAAAGCACTATTATTTTGTTTTCTCATAGGTGGTTATTATTGGAACTTTAAAAATAGACTCTGCTGTCTGTCTAATCTATTCATTTAATCTTGTTCTCGATGCTTCACTTTTTTTTCCCCTTGTATATGATGTGAATACCTCTGTGCCCACACTTGGTGTTCCTGTCATCGCTATACAATATCAGAACACCTTTCCCTGGAAAGTCAGTGCTTAGTCATCTTCAGAAGGTGCTCCTGCTCCCCACATCAGCTTGGTATGCAGGGAATTAAGTATTCAAAATACCATTTATGTGGGGGCCACAAAAGAAGTGGGGTAGGGAGCACTTGGCTCTTCAGGGCTGATCCTGTATTTTCAAGGTCTATGGAAGTTGTGTTGTTCAAGGCTCCCAAATCACAAGGCACGCATTTAAAATGTTAGTGAGCTCAAGAGGAAGAAGCCATAAAAATCCATAATATAAAGTACCTCTGGAGGCAGGACTGTGATACCTAATCACACTGCTCTGTTTGCATGGATATCATCCAGCCCTGAGGCCCCCAAAGTGCTGGTGCAGGCCCAAAGGAGGCCACAAAGTTCATGAGAGGGTTCAAGCACCTCTGCTATGGAGACAGGCTGAGAGAGTTGGGTCTGTTCAGTCTAAAGAAGAGAAGGCTCCAGGGAGACCTTGGAGCTCCTTTCCAGTCCCTAAAGGGGCTCCAAGAGAGCTGGAGAGGGACTTTGGACAAGGGCCTGGAGTGATAGGGCAAGGGGGAATGGCTTTAAACTTAAAGTGGGTACCAATCAATATCCAATATTCAGTGATGATTGGGTATCAGGAGGAAATTCTTTGCTGTGAGGGTGGTGAGGCCCTGGCACAGGTTGCCCAGAGAAGCTGTGGCTGCCTCATCCCTGGAAATGTTCAGGACCAGGCTGGATGGGGCTTTGGGCAATCCAGGGTGGTGGAAGGTCTCCCTGCATATGGCAGGGGTTGGAACTCGATGATCTTGAAGGTCCCTTCCAACCCAAACCATTCTGTGTTTCTGTGGTTTCCTGAATGTGGCTTTTCCTTTATTGCCTTTAGAGGATCATGGTAACACTCTGTGGCTCCTTTTGTCCTCTACACCAACTGAAGCTCAAAATGTACATCTGCTTGTCTGGGTGGAATGGGTTAAATTGAAAATGATGCAGTGCACTAACTTACAGCTACAGCAAAGCCCATATTGATTCCTTCCAAAGAAATACATCCATATTTTACACTTTTTAATCCTTCAGGTTTAAGAGTTTCCTGAGGAATATAGCTCATCTGATTATATTCTTACCAAAAGGCTTTTCTTTTATTAGTATGTTACTTAGAATTCCCACTTCTGTCACATCTCTGCCTTCATTGCCAGAAAGAGAAGCCCCTGAGTGTGCAGGTGGACACCCCACATTTACACTATTTCCTGCCAGCCAGTGGAATGCATGTTCTGCACACCGTAGAAATTCAGACTGACACTAGCAGCAGAAAAAGCTCCACATGTCTGTACATCCCTGGTGTGAACACTACACAATCTCAGCTACACACAGGTAATTCTGTGGATATTGGGAAAATTTTATCATAACAGATGTTTCCATGCCCATGGCAGTTACCTTGGATGTAGTTGACCTTTGAAGTCCCTTACACCCCAAACATTTTGATGTTTGTGTAGAACAGAAAAGTTTCATTGTGGAAGACAAAAATATGGGAGAGGAGAAACAGTTTTCAGGATCATTTCTGGTACATATATGTATGTATGTATTACCTGTTGTTTTACAAGGTAGTTCAGTAAGGGGCAGCTTTCTTTGGGTTTAGATTCCTTCTGCACAGTTTGGTACATGGAGGAAAAATGTTTCTTAATTCTACCCCTCATGTAATTTCTAGAAGATTAAGCATAATTAGGCCTGTAAATTGATGATTACTTTTTTGTATCCATCACTGATAGGATGCAGCATTTTTAAATACTTATTTAAAGTACAAGTGAACTAGCAAAGTAATGAATGGGCTGTGCTTCTGGACTTTGTCTTTTCATATGCTAAGTAGTAATAGTTGATCAGCATTGGTATGTGGTGCAACATCAGATCATCAGACCAGAAACATCCATCTGCCTCTCTTGAAGTGAATCATCATTGTAGCATCCTTGCTCAGTGTCTTCTGTAGAAGAAAAATGAGACAAGCATCTTTTAGCCTACAGAATGTTTGCTTGCCAACTGTAAATTAATATTTAAGAGGAGGGGGAAAAGAAAAGAAGCAATACAGGTTTGTGTTTGTGTAAGGCTGGAGGATCTGTAACATTTTCTCTATATCTTTTCTATCGGTCGATCAGGAACAGATGTGCTTCTCCACACATTGGCTTGCATGGGCATGTGGGGAAATCTCCGTTCCTAGAAGTTTTACACTGCTCTGAATTTGTGTGTTTGGTGAGAGACTCCAGTTATCTAATCTTTCTAGGGTTTTTTGTTTGTTTGTTTGTTTGTTTGTTTGTTTTTGGGTTTTGATTGGTTTGGTTTGGGTGGTTATTTTTGGTGGGTTTTTTTTGGTTGGTTGGTTTTTTTTTAAATATGAATTAATTTAATGTAATTGCATGTATTTCAGTTGATAAATTCATGTGCACAGTGATAAGAAAATAATTTCTTCCTTTTTGGCTGTAGCTGTAGATTTTATATCTTTATCTGCTTTTCTTCAAATGTTTCCAGATAGACTGGTCTAAATTTCCTAAATCAGTTGTGTGGCTATAAAATATCAAGGCAGTCTGTGTTTGGACACACTGAGCAAGTCCTGGGAAGTTGCTCTGATCTATTTCCATGTTTAAACTATTGTTCTTGACTTTAAAAGATCATTCTTCCTGTGAGTTGAGGGCTTTTCCTTCAGCACTCTAGTTGCTTTGAGAATGAGTCCTTCTTGTACCTTCTTTTTTTCTGTGATCAGAGTACTTCTTTAATCTTGTAAATAATTATTTAAGGTAGATGATTAAAATAGTATTGGCTCTGTATTCGACAATGGCTAATTAAATCTGTCAGCTGCAACAAGTTGCAACAATTGTTGCATGTTGGCAGTCTAGCTGTAACAAAAATGTAGCCAATTTGGGGTTGTTTTTTTTTTCATTGTAGGATCGTCCTGCTTTGTCTAGTCGGATTTGAGTGCCCAACAGCATTGATTGGAAGCCTGGATGGAGTTTCCAAAGACTGTGCTGGGTTGTCACTGCTGTAGAAGTGTTCAAATTGTACATAAAACATTTGCTAAAAGTCAATAGAAACTCACCCATGTGAGGATTATGCGGAGCCGTATTTTGTGTGTTGTTAAGGTGCAGAAAAGATGTTTTGTATCTATTGTGTATCAGTAGACCCTGCCTGGAGAATGGTGTCCAGCTCGAGTGCCTCCACCATGAGATGCGCATTGACCTCTTGTAGCCGGTCCAGAGGCCATAAGGGTGCTCAGAGGGCTGGAGCACCTCTGCTGTGAGAACACTCAGAGAGTTGGGGCTCAGCCTGGAGGAGGCCCTGAGGGCACGTTAGGACACCTTCCAGTACCCAAAGGAGGAACAAGAGAGCTGGAGAGGGACTTTGGACAAAGGCGTGGAGTGATAGGACAAAGGGAATTGCTTCAAACTGACAGAGGGCAGGGTTTAGACTGGATATTAGGAAGAAATTCTTCCCTGTGAGGGTAGGGAGGCCCTGGCACAGGTTGCCCAGAGGAGAGGTGGATGCTCCATCCCTGGAAGTGCTCAAGGCCAGGTTGGACGGGGCTTGGAGCAACATGGGATGATGGAAGGTGTCCCTGCCCATGGTAGAGGGCTGGAACTTGATTATCTTGAAGGTCCCTTCCAACACAAATAGTTTAATGATTCTATGAAATTACGCATATGCTGGGTTGGCCACAGAAGACCATGGTCAGCTTGATTAAATAACTGAGAAAAAGTCATTTGAGGAGTCTCCTGACCAACTCACACAACCTCCTAGAGGAGGTTTTGGAAATGCCAGAGGACAAGGAGGCAGATCACTTATGTAAGAATGCAAGCTGGAGTTGATAATTTTGAGATCCATGGAAACAGATGTATAATGTGCCTCTGAACTCAGCTGAGGATGTGTGACTGTCACTTGGATCAAGCGAGAAAGTCTCCCCAAGGCATCTGGTAGAAGTTGTCTGGTTCATCCTCTCCTTCCCATCTCCCCTGGTCTCCAGAAATGTCTCCTGCTGGAGTCCCTTCCATGTATTTTGCTATAACCACTGCAGGTCTGTCTTCTGTCATTTCCACTAGTTGGAGCCTGAACCAGGGGGTTAATGGTGCATTTGAAAATGCAGAGGAAATCTCAGTTTTGTCAGCCTGAGCTTGATTCTCCCTTTGGCCAAAACTTATTTCTCTCCCCATCCATGTTCATCTTGTTTTAGTGTTAAATACAATTCTTGTTCTCTTTTCATTTACTATAATCTCATTTAGATATAAGACATTGCTTGTGTGTTTTTTTCCTAATTCTAATGTTTCAGTCACTTTCTAAGGGCTATTTATGCATATTGTTGTAATTCTATAAGTTATGGGTGTCACTGAAATTCCAAATCATTCCAAGTGCTTCCATATGGCCACCTTGGCGTTAGCACTTAGTTAGTCAGGAAAGGCAGGGGTTTAGATGGATTTTTTTTTCTCCATATGAGCATCCATGACTGTCCTTATCTCTATAACTTTAGCAGCATCATACTTTGCTCTGAAAATTATCTGATTGCAGAAAAAAGTTTATAGATTTGGTCATTATACTTCTTTCTCTTTGATTACCAGCATGCAAAGCAGATCAGTGTCAAGGAGCTTCCATAATATCAGTAAATCAGTATTTGGTGTAATGGAACAAGGATATATCCATTAAGATTGTGAACTATGGTCATGTCTCTGATGTTTAGTGTTTCTGTATTCCAGTCCTTCAGAAGACTGGGATGATGTTGAGTGAAAAAAACTCACTCAACAGTGAGTTTATATAAAAGAGGTGGTTCATGTGATTTTTTTTTTTTTTCTCCCTTCTGCCTGGGAGTCCAGATAAAGAGTCCTGTTTGTTGTTTGTGTTAAGTTTCAACAGAGTAAACCAGGGCACTTTATGCTACAATCTAAAGCCCACTATGAGGGAAGTTAACTTTTATTTATCTTGTATCTACAGACAATACTCCATATCATCCCCCTCCCTGGTTAAAGCACTTCCATATTTACCATTTCCACCAAACACATCAAAACAGGAGTGAAAGCACTGATTTCTAATAGCCAGATATCTCAATGCTAATGTGCTTTGTTCTCCTGCCCTACAGACTAACAGTAATGAAAACTAAAATGACATTGTCACACTTGCATATTCATGTGCAGAGAGCTGACTCTGTTTATTTCAGCTGGAGTTACCAGATAATAAGAATAGTAATGATAATAACAATAATAATAAAACAACAGGGTTTTTTTTTTTCCCAGTTTTACCTAGAAAGGAGTTATCTAAAAAGGAGCATTATGCCACTCTTCAAAGCTTGCTCATGACTCTGTTTTCTGTGTAGTTCTTTTGCTGAGTTGTGTGGCAAAGTGTTTTTTCTGCTTTTGTTCCCTGGGACCCTAGAAGGCAGTTCACCAAAGACACCCAACTAACGCCTGTGCATCGTCATCATGAGGCTTTATAACCTTCCTGAAAGGACTGTGCTGGATTGTTGGAAACACACTCTTGTTCCCTTTGACGCAGTTACCTGTACTGCATCCATTGTGACATCTCACTTTATAAACACTGTTGGTGTTCTTGTGATGTCTCCAAGAAAAAAATTGATGTAAGGAAATACAGGAGTTAGTTAAGAGATTAATTCATTAACATGATATATTTCTTTTAGCAAAGGCAAAGCTATTTGGAATGTGAGGGCACAGCCACCAATTCTTCAGCCCTCAGATCCTGTTGTATCTGAGGAATGGATTTCTTATCCCCAGAATAAATATTTGGAGATAATTTAGACGTCTGGAGATCACTTGGAGGTATCAAGAATTGTAGGGTTGTGTTAATTAACTGGTGTTGATGGCACTGGGTGGAATCTTTGCTGTTGGTGGTGCTCTGTGAGGAGATGATAACACGGGTTCAGTTTTAGCTCAGTTTTAGATCCTGGGTTGATCACGGAGCAGCAGCTTTTAGAGGAGAGCAGAATTGATGTGCTAATCATGGCAGTATGGATTCCTGGCATGGAAAGCCATAAGGCTGTTAGTCCAGGAATACTTTTCCAAGCAGAGTCTGCTCTTCATCTCCAGTGTCCTTCTTACTATGTACTTTTATTAGATATTCGGGTGACATGGCAAAGGATATCCCAGCCCTGCTAATTTGTTCTCTGATCTTTCAAACCCTTTCTTACATCCTTATGTTTATTCATGGGGATTGTTCATTTGACTAGACTTGTTGTGGAAGAGAAGATGCATAAATAGTGAATTTTGAGCGTGTTATGCTAAGTTAAGGGAGATAAGGGAAAGTGTGTCTGTGTCATTGCAGACTCATTTATTTCAGGGTGTACTGTACAGAACATACCAGCATGTTCTACAACACAATTTATCCTTGTGCTGCTGGTGGTACAGAGGAGTGAATAAAATACATTGTTATAATAAATCATATTAATATCGAATAAAATAGCATAAGGATCTTGTTATAGATACTGTGTCTGCAATATAACCTAGGGCAAGATGGGAATAAGTAACATTTATTACTACGTGCAATTTTTATGTTGCTTTGAAAGTGACAAACATTTGACATGTTCAGTTAATAGGTTTAATTAAAATTCAAGATTCATTATGGAGATGAGTAAGTCTCCTTCATTACCTTTGTAAGAACAAAAGATACATTTCAAGAAAGAAAATATTATTAACCCAGTAACATGTATCAGAAGAATTGCAAATACTCCCGTGCAGGAGCACAGATCATGAATATTAAATTCTGCCTCCCCCAGCAAAGAGGGACTGAGATTCAAAGCAAATTGGGTTTGCAGAACTGCTGGATTTCGAAAAAGTGATTTTAAAATGACTGTAAATGCACTTGTCAAAGAGGTGAACTGTTGCTTCAGACAGATCAGAGAAGATTAGAACAGGTGAAGGTATTGGAGTCTTGCTGTAAATGTCAACATATTATTGAAGAATAACTCAGCTGTAAAACATTGAATGTGGGATTAGTTCCTTGGGTATAAATTTTTGAATATTCATCCTATAGTAACGTAAAGAAACTTGTAAGAGGGCATTAGACGACTATCCCAGTTCTTCCACTGTTTCCAAGAAAGTGGCGACACCAGCTGATGCATTGTAATATGTTATATTTATAGGTCAATTTAGCAGCTTTTCCTATTAAGTCTTGTCAGGCTCTGTGATTTATATGATATTTGTTCAGCATGCCTGTAGCAGATATGACTGGCTAAGTTGAAATATGTAATGTGTTAACCTCTGAGTTGAGCTAATGATAAAGTTGAATTAGGCTAATGACAGTTTAAAATAGCTATATGCTTCCTTTCAATTTTGTAAACTTTCAATCTTAGATCTGTTTTAGCCTCGTAAAAAAATACAAAACTTTATTTCTCTGTAAGTACAATGTGTTGTTCTGAAGGATCACCTCCAGGCCTCCATCTTACAAGCAGAAGAAAAAGGGGTTTGTTCTTAATATGTTCTGAAATCCCATTTTTTAAAAGTTGTCTTCTCTTGTTTCCTGTGTCAGTCATTGATATTCAGCTAAGGTTTCTAATCAACTGCCAGATCTCACAGCTGGTTGAAAATAACTAGCAGAGTTTTTCGTCTCTATGGCCTTTTCTCTTGGGTTCTTTGAATTAGTTCAAAAGAAGCTTTGAGCACCACAACTCTCACACCCTTTTATGGGTTTGATGTGAAAACATAGCAGTGCTGTACTGGGCATACAGAGACTCTTGAAACTTTTATGATGAGAGAACACATTGGCCAGGATTCAAACTCCTCCCTATCAAATTTGGCAAGAAGGTTCAACTTTCCAAAGCTGCCCTCACCTGGGTGACATCTTAGGTGGTTGTTGTGTCCAGTCTTGTGTGTGCTGCAGTCAAACTGTTTTAAATGTTAAGTACTATTGAGCACCCTTTTACAAAGTGGAGTATTCTGTTTTGTTCATAAGAGACAGAATTCAATTTTTAGGAGTGAGGTCGGTGTCAGTGTCGTGCCTTGAAGGATACAGTTTGTTTAATGATGTCTCATCCTTGATATTCCTTTTCTCCCACTTGTGTATCCCATCAGTTTGGATATAAATTCCAAGGGAAACCCACATTCAAGGGGTTCATTTAGACCTTACTTCATTTATGACAGCAAAATATGTCTGGCAGTGGGGAATTATTAGTGGAACTCCTGGACTGAGGGAAGGCAAGGTGTGGATCTGAAATTGTCCCTTCTATCCTACAGGTTGAGAAATTCTCATTGCAATTAGGAAGTCCCTGCTGGTGACTCCTTCAACTGCTGTATGAATATCCAGGTGTAGAAGTCAAGCTTTTTTATGTCACTGAATAAACAGTAATGACTAAAAAATGCAGAAAAGTTAGAATATCCCTTACCCTTTTTTTCTTTCCAATAGAATTAATTGAATATTGAAATACAAATTGAAATTAATTGAAATACAAAATTTGCCTGGTTTTCATTGTCTTAATTAACAGCAATATGTTTTTATCCCCAGTAGCTCCACAGTCAGATTTTTATATGTAAGTCTAGACTGAACACATTTGCCAGCACCCAGTGGTCATGAAGATTGACTGTGGTGTCTGGTGTAGAGGGCTTAGAACAGAATTAAGTTCCCACCAGAAAAGAATCTGTTAGCTGACTCATCCAATGCCTGGAGGAAACCCCTAAAATCACAAGTTTGTGCTGTGTAAATGGTATTTGTCAAAATGTTTCTGTTGGGGGGATGTTAGTTTTTGTGCGTGGACAAGGTTCCTGCTTGGGTGCCGTAGCAGAGAGATCTGCTTTGCCATAGACAGTGCAGTAACTTTCCAGATCCTGGCTGCCACAGCAGAGGTACCAAGCTGGGGTGAATTTAGGTTGCTTTTCAGCACATCGCTGTGGGGTAGGGCTGGAAGAGCCCAGGACAATCTTTAGAGTGGAGTGTGTCAGTCCTGTATCCAAATGTGTTTGTGGTTCACATGAGAATATCCTGCACTGTTAAGCAGTGAGTGCAGCGCATTTCTTGGGTGAGCCACTGCCTGGTGGCATGTGGCAGATTTGAGTAAAAAAGATTCTCTCCAGCACAAATAAAAGCAAAAAGGAAATACCATAGTTGGACACAGCTATGCTGCAAGTTGATCTTGCATGTCACCATCCCCACTTCTTTCTGATGTACATCCTTTATGTCAGGGGCTAATGGTTACTCAATGTCCTCTATCTCATCAGGCCATCTCAAATGGTTTCCCATTTTGGCAGCAGTGATTTGGAAGTCACTCAGTTATTCCTCATGGGGTACAAAATCCAGTTGGGAAAATCTGATAATTTACTCTCTCATTTTAGGCCAAATGAAGGCCTTTCAGTTTTTTTCTTGAGAAACAGAGGTCCTAGATTTGCATCGTGGCAAGACACCAGCTTAAGAAAACATCTGTCTGTACAGGATCACCTCATTGGCTTCACTGAGACCTTCCCAATCCAGTGGTGAAAAGCTCCTTACAGAGGGTTCATTACTTTCTGGAACCCTGGTAGAACCTGCTTTCTCAATGCCTTTCAGAACAAGGCCAATCCATAAGTCATGGGATCATTATCACTGCTCTGTCTTACTTTAGGACGTGAGGAAGATCTCTAGATGCCTGTGGTAGCCAGCCATGGTAGCTGGTCTAACCCAAAAGGATTACCTCTTCTAGAAAGCTTACTCACACCAAAGAAATTATTTATTCCTAAAGTTTAGAGGCCCAGCTGTTGTTGGAAGCTGTCACCTGATGATAGAAGTTCAGCAGGAGAAAATTCAAAAAGGAAAAATACGGAGTTCTTCATCTGCAGATATACTGAACATAATAGTTTTGGGGAAGAAATAGAAAACTTCCATGTTTTTCAGTGTAGACAGTTCGAGACTGAGCAGGAGAGATTGCAAGGTCACATAGTTAGAGGAAAACATTTATATGGGAGACAAATTACAGTTTTTATGCATTGCTTTACTGTTTATACTTTTTGTGTTAGGTAACAAACACATTTAAACCCCGAGCACGTTCGAATGTTTTCCAAAGTGCCTTAAAACACAGAGCAGGGCTGCATTTCAGTCTTTGCAACACTGAGACTGGGAAGTTGGCTGCTCTCAGAGATGGAACTGAGGTCTGCTTTTAGCTCTGAGAATTTCTTAGAACACAGAAAGTTTATGGAAAGAGAAGCTCATCCCTTCTATGTTTGAAAAGTTCATAGTCCAGAAGCAAGTAAAAATAAGTATTGGTCTGTGCATTTCAGTCCCTCAAAAGGGGGTCAGCAGAGGTCTCTTTCATATTTATTTCTCATTTGTTTTTGGAAAACACTGGGAAATTTGGGATATTGTGTATTTTTCATAGTAAGATTTCTTATACTTTACCAGGGAAGCCTCCCCCAAAGAGTCAGATCATACCACCCTTGAAACTCTTATTTAGTAGGAGAAGTTCACAATTCTTCACATTTAGGTAGGGAAATGAAAGCATATTGAAAAATAACTGAGGTTTCATTTATTTCTTAGACAGAGTAATCTGAATTTTTCAAACCTGAGATGCCCTTTTCCCCCTTTTGTTCTTTGTCTGGTGCCTGCCTGCCTATAAATAACAAGCCCTTTCCTGCATTTTACTGCTGAACTTCTCAGTAGCATCCCCTGTGTCTGGGCTTGTGGGATGTCACATATCAGAAAGTCTCACCCTGACCCTCCTGTGTTTCCATCCAGCAGGTGTAAGGCCTTCGCAGAAATCAAAAACAGGTACCCATAAGTTACACTGAAAAATAAACATTTTCTTAGAGCACTTCAATTCTTCTCTTCAGCTTGTTGGGGTGTTTAAAGAGCACCCACACCAAAAGCTGTTTTAATGAGACCAGAGGTGCCCCCCAACCCAGAATTCCTCTTCTGACAGTGGCCAGTAGCATTAAGGCTTTTTTAGGGAATAAAATGTCAAGTCTAAAGCTACACTTTACCAAATGAGTGCCCTTCTAGTTTTGGAAAACTGCATCCTGGGCACCTTTTGAGCCAGATGTTGGATCCAAAGCTTTGTGTTTATTAGGTCATGCTGAACTTTCTCAGATGGATTTATCTAATTAGTCTTCGAAACCACTTTTTATGCATATTTTAAGGCAGCTTAAAGGAGGCCTATGATTACCTGCAGTTGTGGGTTTTTTTGTTTACCATAAATCCTTTTCTAAGTGCATAAATCCAATTAGTATAGATTTTATTCTATCTGTTGGCATTTTAGTAAGCATTTCTGCATCAACATTTTTATCAACAGATTTATATAACAAGCTGCTGTTCCAGTTCCTGTGTACAACTCTCCTTAGTCGTGGGAGAAGGAAATGTTTTTACTTGCTAGCTTTTATAAAATAAACTTATTAATAAATGTATTAAGCTCTTTTAAAACATGTAAAATTCAAATATGAAGCCATGTATAACTGGATTATCCAGCCTTATCCTCTCACCTTCTTGTTTTTACTGAAGCTGGTGTCAATCCATAGACACCCTAGGACGCCGGGTTGGTTGTTTTTTATGTGAAGATGTATCTGTTCCACATAATCCTTTATAAAACGTCTCCAAAACCTTTTACTGTTTGTTCTGAACTAGTTATCAGATATTTCTTGCTATTCCTGATGAACTGAGTGGCTTCATTTTTCCCTTAAACTTAGAATCCTACTGTTTTCTTTACCTTTGTTTTGCTGTTTCTCCCTCCCCTATTTTCTTCATAAAGTTTTAGATCTCCTTGTGTTTAAATTCCAGGGATAATGAGATTTTTGTCAGATAGCATTCAGTGCCTGAGTTTTAGGATTGGAAGCTTTGTCAATTAAGGGTGGTTTTCATCATAGCCATGCTGGTAGCCCATTCTGGGTTTTATGTATTTCTTCTTTATCCTTTTCTTCCAGTTCTGAGAAATCTTTCATAATTTTAAGGGGCTGAATCTCTAAGAGTATTGCTTGTTTTTTATTTCCAGCCTCTTCACCCTAAATTGGCGGGTGATATTGTATCTACAGTGTTTGGTGTATTTCTTAGCAGCCAGAAGGGAATAATGGGCTTAGTTTAATATTTAATAGGATGTCTCATGTGGAAGCCTTAAAACACACAGCTTTTCTTCTCCATGTTCTCTGTGGGGCACCTTTTTTTTTTTTTTTTTTCCCCTTGTTTTTACAATAATCTTTATTTTACTGCTCTTGTCTTAGGTGTAGCTTGTAAAATGCATTTATCTGTAGCTTAGAGCCTGTACTTGGAATGCCTCTTTGATTCAGTTCTGGAGACTGGGTTTCTGATCTCAGCTCATCAGGAGCTCTCCTCTTGTAAAGGCTCTTTTTTGTCTCCTCTGCATTTTCTGTTTCCCACTTGAGCAACCTTATTTTATTTGCCAAATCCCACATGGTATCCAGAGCTGTGAACCTTCCTGGGAATTTCTTTTGGGAAATAGCCCTGGTAATTCCTCCCTTCCATGGAGTGTCTCTTTTATAACCAGAGTAGTACAGGTAGGGAGTGAACAGGGACTGGTACTTTGGGAAGATTTTGACTTCTCCCTTTTCAAACTCCGCCATCAAGCAGTGGCACTCTAGGCTCATGGTCTCTTTAGTGTTCCTCTTCCTTTTTGTATTTTTAACAATTTAAACATAAAGGCAAATTCAGAAATTAAAAAAAAAAAACCAACAAAACACAACTTTTTGGATGCAACTAACAGGTGGCTGTAAAAGATGGATACCAGAGAGTGTGTGTCTTACAGACTTTTAAAGTACCTGAACTTGCTTTCAAATTGCCCATCCATACTGCCAGTGTTCCTTAATATCATAATATGTATCCTTATAACCCCCAAAGGAAATTGTAAAACCTTATGCAGATAATGATTTCTGCACAGGAGGAAAAATACAGTTTTAAGTATCCAAAATTTGTTCTTGTTATAAAGCACGGGTTTTAAGATTATAATGTGTTGTTTCAAATTTTTATATTTGTTTATATACAATTTGTCTGGAAATTGTTGAGCTCTTCCTGTAATGAAAATTCTTTTAATGGAAAACTTTGCAACAGTAGATACTCTTCAGCTCCATTTGTGGAAAACTGAAGGAGGATAAAAGAGAAACAATAAGAGCAAAAGTCAGGAGAAAATAAAGGTCGTGGGCTTGGTGGCTTCAAGAAGGAGCAAAGGGCCACAGGAGGGAATAAAATCCAAGATGCAAAGCAAGGATCAAGAGTCAAGAACATTGCACATGCTGTTTCTAGAGGTGACAGTACAATAATAGCTTGGGTAGCTTGGGAGGAAGGGAAGGATATTTCCAGACTATCAGACTAGGAAGGTAAATTTAACAGCAGAGGTGAGAACTTACATAGGCAAACATTTTGCAGGTGGGAGAGTGAAATGAAAGAGAGATCGAACAAGTGCCCAGAGAGAAGGTGAAAGTTTACCCAAACTTATAATCACAGTGTCACCCCATCCCACAGCAGAGAATGAGGCTTTTCAGTCACATCTAATACTATTTCCTCCAGCAGGTTTTGATTTTTTACCAAAGTAAGTGTATGCTGTGCTTCGAGGTGGAGGGGACTAACATATGGTGTTGTTTAATAATTGAATTTATTTTAGAGCATCGTGTAACATAATTGCCCTGGAAGTACTGTGCACATTGCAGAGCTGGCTCTGAGAATGGAGAGCAGTGCTCGTGTCGTGCCTGTAACTGTGCTGGGGTGGTGGAGCAGAGCTGTGAACATCAACAAGTCAGATAAGTGATCTTCAGCGATGGGAGTGATTCTGGAACTGCTGAAATCTGGGGAGGTGAGAGATTTCTCCTGGCTCCCTCTCTGCTGCTCTTGTCAGCTGGTTGTGACCATTTGCCAGTCACGATGAGACCAAGTTAAGGCACCTGATTGTCACTGGCTACGAATGCAATAAATAACTACCCAGGGACTTGCTATTCTTGACTCCTCTTGGTCCATCAGTACTTTCATTGGTGAAAATAGATAGGGGAAGTGATATTTGCTCTGCTTACCCTTCCTGCATCTAAAAATTCTTCAGAGTGTGCTTTTGCTTAGGCTCCTTTTGCCCTGGCATCCTGCTTTTAACAGGGCTGGCATTACTTATTAATATATTTTTTAAAATGTTCATACTGCCTCTTCATAGGATTGAATGTGAGCCAGAAGCAGCAGGATTGATATTCTACCTCAGTTAGATATATACATTTTTATCATATTAGTAATTTTCTTTGTCATATTAGTTTTCTCTTCCAGTACAAGGCGTTCAGATGTTTATTTTCCTTTTAATTTGAAATAAATTATAATTTAATAAATGCAAATAGCTGCATAAAAACAACATTAAGACTGAGGAGAAAGAAAACTAAGAAATAATTAATACAGAGGTAAAGATTCTGGGGTTTTTTTTCCTCCTGTTTCCACATGGTCCCAAAATAGACATTCCCATTTTAGATTCTGCTTTGGTAGTTTGCCATGCAGGAAATTTCCCTGTGGAAGTGACGACAATGTGGTTCTTCCTCACACTACTCTGAACCAAGCAAGGATGTTATTCAGTTCGTCAAATGGTTTCCCACCCTCTTGAATTTGTGCTTTATTTATTATAGCATAGTATATCATCAATTGTATTTTATTACCTATTATTAATGCTATTAGCTGCAGCAAATAACTTCATTTGTAGCCTTCTACATGGTGCTCATATGTCCTTAGAAAAGTAAATCAGGTCTTTTAGGGACCACGGTGGAGGAAGTTGTTTTGCTTATACCGTTCAACTTTGGGTCTTTAGAGCCTCCATTAGTTTTCCTGGCACTCGTGGTTGCTAGTTCTTCTCATTTTGAGGGAAATTCCTAACTGTCTTTGAAATAGTTAAATCATTATTTCTAGATAATGATTTGGCTCTGCAGTGTGTTTTTGCATTTCTGAGTTATACCTGGAATTGCACTTACTTTGCGGGGAAAAAAAGTCCTTTTGCTGAGCCCTCTCAGGAAAATGTTTTTGCCAGCAGATGTTTCAGGAGGCAAAGCCAGAAAATCAAAGGCTTCAGTCCATTTTGAGCCATTAACCCTGTGCCACAGTGGCTTATTTTAGCTTTTTGCTGATAGAAGAGGCAAATAAGAGAACCAGAGTAGCTGACTCCTGCTGAGGAATCACCCCTCCCATCCCTGCCTTCCATTTCCTTCAGAAGAAAATGAGAAGGGCAGTATGGAATATAGTATCTCTATATGTAAAGATCTCTCCAGCAGTTCTTCTAGTTCTGCAATCACAAATCATACAATTTGTCAGCTTTAAAAGGAATAATAGGAGCTGTAAGGATGTACTGTTTTGGGGAGGAAGGGAGTTTAACCCTGTGTCCGTGAGACTTGCCATGGCTCTTACCTGCCTGGCTTTATTTCTTTATACAAATTTAGTGTTTGAGGCCATTAGAGCTCCTTTAGAAAGCTGAATCTCAAGCATCTTTCAGGACAGATTCATCTGTGACCCCTTGAAAAGGGAAGACCATAAACTTTATCTCCAGAAAGCCTGTGAGGGAGATTTGTGTCCAAACTCAAGGGACTGGAGTTTCAATAGGAGAAAGAAATGAAATTATATGTCCTAGGAAGTACAAGAGGTCAGAGAAGAAGATATAATGTTACCTCTTGGTGGTAATGTCTGTGAATCACAGACAAACTCCCCAAGGAAGCATTCATAAATCTGAGCAACTTCCCTGTTGAATTTATTTTAAACCAAACTGCTGGGTTGGTGTTTGGCCTCTTTGTACCATGAACAGCAGCAAAGTCACTTCACTTGGTATATAAGAACCTGAAATCTCGGATTATCTTTGCAGAAATGATAAATGTTCCTGCCTGATATTTTCCCACTGATCTGCATGGCTCCATAAAATCCATAAAAGAGCGAAGACCATGCCTGTAATTTCTTGCTTCCTGGCCTGCCTAGAGTTTACATAAAGGTTTAACATCACATTTTACTGTTTGATGAAGGTATATTATGACACTCTATTTCCCTTTCCATTTCTAGCCAATAGCAAAAAATCACTAAAAAAGCCCTCAAAACCAATCCACCATTTGGCATCAGAGATGCAAAGCAGGGCTATTGGAAGAAAGACTGATACAGGCTGTGGAAATGAACTAACATATCAACAAATTTATTCCATTCAAAACAGGGTTTGAGTAGTTGAGGAGAAAGTAAATAGCAACCTTGCATTAATTGGAGAGACTCTTCATTTGTTTGTATAAACATCCAAGAAAAATTATATGTATTTTTACAATTATCTCAGGTGATATTTGGTGAAAGGAAGATGCATTCAAACAGAATCAGTAAGGATAAGATTCATGTTAGCCTCTGTAGTGGCCCATAACTTATCCTGTTGTATGAGGCTGCCTTTAATACTGGAAGTGTAGGAAGAGGCATTGGCAAGGTTTGAGTTACTTGGCCTGTGTTGTTGTCTGGGTCAGGATGTCTGTGTCCCCCATCAGCCTTGAGGGGAGCAGAGGGAGGTGTGAAACTGCTGAAACCCAGCTACATTTGCTCAGCTGAATTCTGCCTTAATTACTTCCTGTATTAAAGAACCAAGTTTGTTTTGGTTTTGTTTTTCTTTTCCCCAGCTCTGTGAGTTGCAGAATACAGCACTGGAACAACTCCAGCCACGCAGCGTGCTTTAGGGTGGCATGGTGATGAAATCTTTATAGTTATTAAGAAGTCAAGCAAGGTTTGCACAAACTACCAATCCAAATTTTGCTTTACATCCTGCTAACAGCCGCTGGCATGTGTTCCCTCCCAGAGCAGTACTGGTATATAAATATTTAAATGTTGAAGGGAGTGTGGAAGCACTGTGCATATAAACTATAAATGAGATGAGATTGGTAATACCAAAAGGTGATACCATTTGAAGAACTCTACTTAAATAGTTGCTTGGTGCACTAAAGTAATTTAGGGAATGTTTATTGTCTCAGATAAATTTCACAGTGGAATTTGCTTCTAGGAGTCCTAGAACACTCTGTAATATTCCTAAATGTGTCTGAGGGCAGGATTTAAGGGGCACACAAACTGCTAAACACTGAAATATGAGCAAGCCCTTGATTCATTGAGTAGGAATAGCAGAATGCACATTATATCCATAAAGTTACTAAAACTCCAGCATGCAGCATTTAAAGGATATTTGAAGGAGGAAGGTTGGTTTTACAGGATCAGACCCAAACCAGATGGGATGTTCAATACATAAAATTGAGAGGAGGAACAGCTTCAGAGTGAGTCTTGAAATCTGACAGCTCAACTACTGTAGTTTGCCCCTGGAATGTTAAAACACTAATTTGTTTTCTGAAAATGTGAAAGTAAATGAAACTGGCTGCTAAACTCTTCTTATTTGTTTGCTTTTCTCTGTTCCCTTGATCTTTGGAGGTGTTGGAGTTGAGTAACTTTCTTTATTATGTTTTATTTCAAACTGTAGAAATCAGATGCTACTCAGATAAAGAGAGATCATTTTCAAACCAAATGAGATCTGAGCTGAAGTCTCTGTTGACAGCTCTGTAGGGCTCTGTCTAGAGAATTGCAAAAGGTAACGGTAATGCATTATACTGAATTTTGTAAATTCAGTAACAATTTTCCTTTGTTTCCCCATGCAATACCTACTTTCTATTGTTACAGCTTTGCTTTTCAGCAGTGTGGACCATGAATTTTTACGTGATGCAAAGGAATGTAATTTAAAGCCAAAGGAAAAAGGAAAATTCTGTATGTTAGCTCTTCTTGTAAGAAAAGTAGTGGTTGTCCCATCACTGCAGGGCTTTTGTTACTATTTAAGAAAAAAAAAGGGAAAATGCGGACCGATGCTTTTCTGTTTCATAAGTTTGAACTCACTGTATTTCCTACCCCAAAATGAAACATTCAGCTGAAACTGCCTCGGCCTCATAACTTCCTTCTCTTGTTTCCAGTTGACTGCTTAGCCTGGAATCCCTTTACTCTTCTCATTAGGCTTGAATATCTTTCATGACACATTTGGCCACCAGACATTTCAGGTAAAATATCACCTGAAACTATGCATCTAGAAACAGAAGAAACCCCAAACACAAAATCAACAACGCTAACCTCCTTTGCTCTATGTATTTAGAACTGATTGAGCTCATTAGCACCTTCTAAATGGACAATATTCAAGTTGCCTTTCCATGGGATTCTGCACATTCTTGCCTCTGTAGGAGGGATTCTTGCACATGTTGAGTAAGGAGCTGTGTGATTTAATAGAGCTTTTTTTCTCCTTAATTCCCAAGATTTTTTTTTTTTTCCTCATGAGTTGGCATGTGTCTGAGTTTTAGTAGGCTTAAAATTGCTCTCCTTTAAAGTTTCATTTGGTCAACAGCCCCTGCAATGTACACCAGCTGTAAAGTGTTCATAGTGACTAATGGCCTCCTTCCAGCAACCTAAAATAGTGCTGCTTTTTCTGTCCATGTCTATGAATCCTGGTGAGGATTTTGGAAAGCCAGCCACTAGCCAGAGATATAAATCGTTCCTATTTGACAATGAAAATCCCATTGATATCTTCAAGCTAGACTGGATTTCCACGTGTCTGTGCCTAATGTATAGGAATAGTTTTCTAGTGTTTAGAAATAGTTTTAGTGCTAATATTAGGATATTTTTTCTTTTAAAAAGAGGAAAAAATAAGGGGAAGCCTAAAATAAAGTATCTTTTTTTTTAAGCATTAATAAGTGCTAAAGTGGGAAAGCAAATTAGAAAATACCGTCTATGAAAATGGAAAAATTTCTTATTTATTTTCCCAAACTCCTAATCAGTTAATTATTATTTCTTACTTGTACAAGCATGGAACCTATAAATCCCACTAATCCTGCTGAATAACTGGTGCACTGCAAGCAAAGAGACAAAAAAGGGAGATTGTGTCCAGAAATAACCACCTGTGTGAAAGATTAAAGGAAATTACTGAATGAGCTGAGGAGGACACGAGAAAACCAGAAGATGCTGTGGCTCACCATGATAGGCAGTGATCTCTAACATGCCAACAGCACCACCCTTGTGAAGCCAAGGAAATGCTTCAAGGAGGGGGTAAAGCTGCATAATTCTTCTGAGAGCCAATGGGCAGCATGAGCAACAGATTGAAGAAAAAACCTTGATTTAAACTGAAACAGATGGGCAATGGATGTTCTTAGATGCCTGCTAGAGGTGGGCACAGCCTCCTAGTGCAGAATGAGAGAGGAAAAGACACAGGAGGACAGACTGCAGGAGAGGCTGAGAGCAACAAAATGTGGCAGCCATTACATTTCCATACTTCTTATGTGGCAGGATGAAGTCAGAATTCATTAAAGCCTTTTTATAGGTACGGTAGCAACACCATATGGAGTATTTCTGTCTGGCTGTAGCCACATGATAGTCTCAGAGGAATACCATGTGCATTCAGTATGAAGTCTGTGACACTGGAACTCTAGATATGTGTGGAAGGGATGTACACACAGAATTAAATTTATCTAGCACATGAGCAGTTATTTCCTGGGGGAGGTGTGTAGTGGGTCTACCTTAACCAGCTGCCAGATGTCCCCCCAGCCACTGAATTGCTCCTCTACCTCAACAGGATAGGAGAGAGTAAGAGATAAAGCTCATGAGGTGAAATAAGAATGGGAGATCACTCACCCGTTACCATTACAGCAAAGTTTATTAAGTGAGAGCAAGCAGGCCACATTGCCATGTCTCATTAACAGATCTCTGCAGCTCCAAAAAAATACTTGTGTTTCATGTGCTGCTCCTTAACATAATGTATTAAGGCCAAGTGTGACCAAATATCTGCTTTCCATATGCTTATTCCAGGGAATTGAGAAGCCTAGGAAGCCTTTCTTTAGTGTCCTGGCTCTGGCTGTGTTAGGTGTTGTAAATCCCACTGGTGAATTAACTTCTGACAGTGTGGAGGAGCAGCCTTGGGTGAAAACGCCCAGTCTGAATTTAGTGTCTCTAAAAAGATGAAATCCCACAACTGTAAACTCAGGAATGCAAAAAACGCAAAACATGGGTGGTGGTTGTGTTGCTGCCATCATTGTTAAATATCAAAATACTCCAGTTTTACCAAACCCAGGGAGTGTTTGCAGCTCTTCATCGCATGAAGCCCAATTCAAAGCATAAGATATAATAAGAACACTGATGCAAGTCTCAGTGCAGATTGCAGATCTGGGGCTGAAACCATTTCCATTTTCAGTTCAGCTAATTGGTTTCCAATTGCCTCTTTCATTTCACTGCACCCAAATGCTCATTTTCAAATCTGGGAGCAACTAACTCTATAAAACAGAAATATTCTCACTTAGCCTGTTGATTACCTGAAGCATTTTTTGGTATCAGTGAATTTAGAGCTGCTTATGGGACTGATAACCAGAGTTACCTGATTTACATAACTCCTGCAAAATATAAACTGAAAAGGTTCCAATTGGTTCCTACTGTACTGTTGTAGTCATGTTGTAAGCTCATCACTTGAAATTACTGTTATAAGGAAGGACAAATACTTTGATGTCAGAAATGTTTCAGATTTGAATGAGATTTGCTTCAAGGAATGATGTAGGCTTTGCAGGCTCTTTACACCCATATGGTGTGTCACACATGCCTCAGTTGCATGTGTTTGATGTGTGTCTTTTAACCAGCTATCCCTTGCCAGCCCAGAATAAGAATTATATAAATTTGCTATGATAGACTGTGGACATTTTTATTTTTCTTAGGTGTTTGCATGCAAAGGAAGACCTGTTATTTCTCACGGGTTTACCTAACTGTCCATGTTTTCAGTTTGCTAGACTGAGGTTCTCTGTGCCCATCTTCTCTGAGCTGGCCCTGTTCCTTACAAAGAAACCTTTGAGAAAATGTTAACCAGCAAGATTTCATTGTTAAAGGCAGCAGACATCATGTACAGTGCATGAAATTCAGTCTTTTTCCGGTTATCTTATGTAACAGCATTATGGAAATCTCGATGAAACCTGAATATGGTAATCCAAATATATCTATCTATCTATATATATCCCTTTTATATATACTCTTTGCACATTTTCAGTTGTAGGTTATTTTTATGTTTCCTTTTTTTTGTCAAGTAATACTTTTATAATAAAGATTTTAAAATGTTATGTTAAAGCTGTATCGGTTCCTAAAACGTGAGCAGATGTTGGTGTACTTACATCTTTAGACCATCATAGTCACATCTATCTTGTTGATATAAAGAAAAACAGAAATAGTTTTGAAAAACTGAATGAGATTCAGAAGTGCTCAGATGGCTAGAAAAATGTGATAAAAGGATTGGGAGGGAGCTCAGTGTATTTTGTTGTAGGACAACAGGGATCTGGGCTTTTGATTACAATCTGTGCATATCTTTTTCAAGGAACGGAATTTGAAAATTGGAGAAAAAAACTGATGGTGACAAAGAAACAATCCACCAAACGGGAGTCTGAAGCTGGATTTTAGACTTAAATGAGGTTGCATTTCTGAACAGAGAGAATAACTCAGTAATCACAGGGGCACTCACATGAAGAGTTTGGATTTACCAGTGCTCAGCACCTGATGTTCTTCTAAAAGTTGTTCCCACATGAACACAGATAAATTGGAGGATTCTGGTGGATGTGTTGTAGAGGTCACACTGCAAGTTCTGAGAAAATCTGTTTTCTCTCTGAGTTGAGGCCAAGTGGGTGGGTGTGTTAGAGATGGTGCAACCTGTGGACATGAGAGCATGATCTCTGGATGAGCTCAACCATCCTTGGTGTCAGCTCCCCTCAGGGCTGTGATTGCTCTCTGAATTCCTGAATTTTTTGGTAATACTCCTTATGGCCTAAGTCCTTCATGTGTGGTGGACAGACTGGCAGAAACAGTCGCTTCTCCATCATGAGAAGAAGGTGAAGTTAATTTGTTCTCCTCATTATTCAGTAATGTTGGAGGGAAATCATTGTAGCCAGCATCCTAGGTAATGATTTTTCAAAGTGACAAGTTTTTCTGCTCCACTCTCAGGCAAATGATTCATCCCATTGCATGACTTAGACTGAAAATAAGAATGCTACAGTTTGCATTTTTTTTCTCCCAGTGCAATATTAAATGCCACAGGCTGAGTTCTCCAGAGGTTAAAGAAGTCCATGCTTATTGATGGCAAGAATTGTGCCTATTATATGCCAAGACCTTTTGTACAGATTTGGTTTCTTTGTTCTGTTTTATTTTCTTTCTAGATTGAGATCTCCTTCTATACAAGTGTGCAGTGATCAAAGAGAATGATGTGGGATTTCTTTAGATTTTTTTTTTTCATTCATCCCTTGCTGGAGGTAGTACAATACTGAAAGAATGTTTCAAAGGGTCAGACTCTTGGTTGGTTATTGATTCCATGCTACCAGTGAACCTGCTCACCTTAAAAAAAAATTGTTGTTACTCTGCATTTCATAGTTGCTGAAAACAGTTCAGGGAATGGGACGAATGAAGCTGAAATATTAAATACTTAAAAGGAAGTGGTGATGATTTAAGTCACAGGTTTCTTGTGTTGCAAGTGGACAACCTGTAAGAAGCAGAGATGTACCTTTTGGATAGGAAAAGCTTGAGGCTTCTTCCTGGTAGCCAGCACATGCATGATTATTTTTAATGTGAATAAAAGTGACTTTACAGCATTGAGGAACAGTACCTCTGTTTCACATATGGCATCTCTCTTTTGCAGACAGAAACCTGTAGCAGTGGCACACACATGTAAATATATCCATATTTGTGAATTCCTGCTAATGTAGTTTGAAATATTTTGCTATATGGATGTAATACAGAGATACTGCTACTTAAAATTATATTAAATGGGAAAATTATTATTGACCAATGAATCATAATGAAATACACATTTACTGATCTGTACAAATCAGTAGAACACAAAATACTGTGTTTTCTGTACATTGTGTCATCCATTCTAAGAATGCCTCAGATACCACTATGTTACAAACTCCAATATGGACTTTTAATACACGTGCACTTCAAAAAAAATTATAGCAGTATTTCTGCCTTGAAATCCCACATCTGGGCTAACCATGATCAGTTTTCTACCATGGAGTTTTAAACAAGAAATACCAACTACACTCCAGGGACAAAAGGTTGACAAGTTACTGGAAAAGGGAAAATAATCTCACTGTAGAGATACAGAGAAAAAAAAGTGAAGTTTGATCTGGCTTTTAGCATCTTCTTTATTTCAATTTGTAGTTGATTTCAGCAGTTCTTACCCTCTTAAAAATTGGTTTTATATGTAAATATATATTTCTTTTGTAGTCTGAGTTGAATGGTGAACCCAACAGTAGGAGCTAATAACCATCTATATTAGAAGATATACACTGGAACTGAAATTGATCTTTCTGAAGATTTTGTATTCTTAGATCTGTGCTTGGATGTGCTAAGTCTTACTGATCAGCATGGGCTTATTGCATTATTCCAGCAGTGGAGATAATTAAATGAATGATGACTAAAAGAGGACATTTATATGACATTCAATTATTTAACAATGTAAACTGTCAAAGTTTTTTATTCCAAGACTCTAAAAGCTGAATTTGGAAGCCAACCTAGTGAAGTCATTGGAATTGAATTTTTCATTAGTTTTAATGACTTTTTTCTATGGTTGTTGTATGGATCTTTTGCAAAATGCAGTAATTAAAGTACTGGTGGTAATTAGAACTTACAGAAAATAAGTGAAACTGAATTTGAGAATAATGTCTTTCTGCCACAGGACTAGAGCAAAGACAGGGCTGCATGCTCTGTTTTCAGTTAACTTGCTTTCCTTTCTCTGGTGAAAGCCACTGGGAAATAATTTCTCAGAAATTATCTTTGCCTTCCACCACATAATACTTAGAGTTCTGTTGAGGGGCTTTTTCCTAATAAATTTGAGTTTCTGTTACCAGAAGTGTGTTTCTGTGCCTGATAATGCTCTTTCTAAGCCCTGGACATTCTGTATGAACACTTCCTGCACACAGCCTCAAACATTTTGACCATTGATATTTGTGTGAAAAAGAGTAGATGTCCATTTTCCTCTCTAGCCTTCATACTCCATCACTCTTCAGCCTGGCTTTTCAAAGGCATAAGTATGAGACACATGGCATAAAGCACCTCATTTCAAGGAGATTGGTGCAGAATCCTTTGATTGCACAGTCTTTGGTGATTCAGGTTAATTGTTGATCCTCAACATCTGCTTGATTTTGATGGGGAAGGGGAAGGGGAAGGCGAAGGTGAAGGTGAAGGCGAAGGGGAAAGAGAAGGGAAAGGGGAAGGGAAGAAGGGGAAGGGGAAGGGGAAGGGGAAGGGGAAGGGAAGGGAAGGGAAGGGAAGGGAAGGGAAGGGAAGGAAAGGAAAGGAAAGGAAAGGAAAGGAAAGGGAAAGGAAAGGAAAGGAAAGGAAAAAGGAAAGGAAAGGAAAGGAAAGGAAGGAAAGGAAAGGAAAGGAAAGGAAAGGAAAGGAAAGGAAAGGAAAGGAAAGGAAAGGAAAGGAAGGAAAGGAAAGGAAAGGAAAGGAAAGGAAAGGAAAGGAAAGGAAAGGAAAGGAAAGGAAAGGAAAGGAAAGGAAAGGAAAGGAAAGGAAAGGAAAGGAAGAAAAACTCTTGAATATTCATATTTGTTACCAATAGGTAAGGCTTTATAAAGCCTTACCTTGTGTTCCCTTTCAAGGGTTAACTTTGAAGTGAAAAGGTATCTAACATGATTGTTGGATAGACTAAGGAAAGCTAAAGGCAGTGGAGAATTTTTGTTTGTTTTCTTTCTAACATCTTGAAAAATAGATGAGATTGTCTTGTTTGTTTCATTAATATACAGAAATTATAAATGTCTTAACTGTGGGCGAGTTCCTGAGGAAATAGTTATTGTTTGGTTTTTTCCTGGGTTTTGAATCATCTGTTAAAGTCACAGGCCCTTGTTGACAAATCAAAATTCCAAAACATGAAGCAGAATTGTAGGTTTTTTTATATCACTCTTATTTTTGCTCATGTTCTTACAAAGCACTCTTGTCTCAGGAATGGGCATACTAATAATTAGTATTTTGGGTTTTAATATTTTTTTAGTACTGTTTGGTTTCAGTAATCGCTACAAACTCTTTCCTGGTTAAGCCTGTTTTGAGTTTATAGTAGAAAGGGGATTTAAAGTTTGCAGATGTTCAAGTTTTGGAAGCAGGCCAGACTAGAGCTACAAATTTGATTTTCTACCCTTTAAGGGTAAAGAGATTTGAAGGTTTTTACCAAGAATACTTTACTAGCAAATAGGGCTTTTCTTCAGAGAAAGATGCCAGTTAAAAAATTCGCTGAGATATTTATGCATTGTGGTACTAAAAGGCAGAAGTGATGGGCCCAAGCCACATTCCTGTTGAAATTAAGGGGATCTGCCCTTCATCAGCCTGTGACACTGTGGCTGGGAGAAGCTTTTCCCCCTTCCAGTGTGTCACCAACACCCAGGAGCCCAGCTCTGAAGATCTGACTCAGAGTCTACCTCAGGCAAGAGTAAGTGGAGACCTTGCCTGAGGAATGACTACTTCATATAGGAATTCCTGGAATATAATGTGATTTGTAGTAAATGAAGGAAATTTGATTCCTCTTGAAGTGCTGACACGCAATTCCCGTTGGCTCATCCAGGAAGAATTTATTTCTTCCTGTCTGATCTTGTCTGCAGAGCCATAAAAATCCTGTTTTGTGCCACTGGCATGCTGAGGGGGTGATTGCCAACCTCTCCCTGCTGTTTGGGAAGGAATGCCTTGATGCAGAGGAACCTTCATTAAAACACTTTATGCCAATCTGAGTGGCATTTCAGAAAACTGAGAAACTTTTGGGAAAGGAGTAAAGCTACTTTTATTTGAAAAATGGTACTTTCTATTTCAATAATGTTTTATGATTTCAAAGTTTATTACCCTTTTCCAACCTCTGTTGGAAATTTCAAGGGGTTTTTGTTGGTGGTGGTGGTGGTGGGTTTTTTTTTGGGGGGGGGGGGGTTGGTGTTTTTTTGTGGTTGTTGTTGTTTTGGGGGTTTTTTTGGTTTTTGTTTTGTTTTGTTGGGGGGTTTTTTGTTTGTTTTTGGTTTTGTTTTTTTTTTTTTGAAGGCTAGGGGTTTTGGGACCAAGGCAGAAGAATTAAAATAGTTTGTTGGTCAGTTTTTGTCTCTCCCCCTTCCACTGTAGCAGAGGATGAAGCTGTTTCCTTTCCTTCTGGAGTACCTGCTGCAGAGGCTGCACTGGTCTAAATGAGTCATGTGTGCAATTCAGCATCTGATTTCCACAAACACGAACTTTCATGAAATTACATTACTGATGTTTCGTGTACTGAAACAGAGTCACAGATTCCTTTTGACAGAGGATGTAAAGACAAGTGAAGTTTCAGGTTTCTGAGACATATTGGTGGAAAAATTGTTACATCTTCCCATCTTGAGAGAAGGGATTTTAAAGAACCAGCTCCAGTTGAGATGGTTTTGTCTGGATAACAATGGGTTCAAATCTATCTTGCAGCCTAGAGTCCTTTAAATTTTTTTTTTTTTTTTTTAATGAATTGCTATCAGGAGGGGAAAAGAGAGTGTAAGCGGCCTTGTGGATGGTTTCCCCAGTGGTGAATGCCTTGAGCAAGCTGCCTTTGTCTGAACTGTGAACTCAGTCCACCACTGAGAGAGCAAGAAGTGATTGCCAAGACAGAACTCAAGCAAGCAAGGGCAAGAAAAGGGCAAGAATCGTCTCTAAGGCTGCTTTCCCAACTGCCCCCCATGGAGTCACTGGCATCTGTACTCAAAAGGATGGATAACAAGACAATTTTGTGAATATCTGCTGAAAGTTATTTTCGGTAGGAAAAAAAAAAAGTATCCTGAATCCCTTCTGTTACTGTGCCCATAGTTGAAAGAGGTTTGGCCACCAAATTCTCAGATAAAAAAGTTTGAGATTTAATTGGAACCTCGGTTCTTCGGGATGATTTTCTCCTGTGTAAGTACAAACTGTCAAAAGTCAATGTTTGAAGTGTATGATATCTGAAAATTCTGTTTTCACTTGATATTTGGAACTGCCTTTGAGGAAAGATAGCACTGTGTACCATTTTAAATGTATAGATTTAGACCTGTAGGTTCTTAATTTGCAAGGTAAATTCTCTCTGCAGTTATGGTCGTGTTTAATCTATCTGCTAAATTACTATGCTTGCTTTCAGACTGCTCCTTAGAAAGATTGTTTTGGTTTTCTGAAAGAATGATGATCGAATTTATGACTGTGTTCTCTATAGCAACATCAATTATTCCAATAAAGGCCAAATAAAAGGAGCTATTTACTTGTTTTCTCAGAAAAAGACTTGCTGGGACTTTCAAGTAGCTCAGGCGTCTGGCTCACAGCAAGCCTCTGTAACACAATGAGTTCTCATGCTGCCTTCACATATGTGCCCACACTCTTCATTAGGGAGGTCCATGAAAAGGCAGTTGTTGATGCCCTGGAAACCAGCTTGCTATCATGTTTTCTGTAGGCTGCTTCCCCACATAATGCAGTTCGATGCAATGCCGCTCAAGATAGGAGTCAGCAGTGTTGAAAATGACTTTGCTGTTTCATTGAGTGAGTGTTGCTTTAGCAGGAATCTGTCTTTGGTCTGCTGGACTGAAATAAATTTGTTGCTGTTGAATGTGAAAAGCTAGGAAGCTTCCTGCTGTTTATTTTACAGGAGCAGAGATTGTTGTCCTGCTATTGGAGTTTATAGTGTGCTCACACAGAATAGAGAGACACGAAGGGAAGTGTTATAAAGGATGGAGGAATGTTAATTTCTGCTGATAGGAGGCAATTCTGTTCTGTATGAAAAATGGGAAAAAGGCCTCATCCCATGCATGTGCCAAGTGACTGGTTAAGGCTAAAGGGTAAGACAAGATCACCTCGCTGATTCACTTGGGCTCTGCTAAGTTATCACTTTTGCTTCATTTATTGCACAGCTGATGATTGCTTGGCATCAAACTTACAGAAGCGAAATTTCTCAGATGTCCTTTTTAAAAACTGCAAGGAGAATTAGAATTAACATGGGATTTGATTAGGTTTCTTTATTTTTCTAAGAAACTTTATTTTCATTAAGTCTCACACTCTGACCATGATTTCCCCTGGCCTAAAACAAGGGAAATTATCTCCCCATTTTAATATTTTCCTTTGATTAAAATTGTGAGTAGGAACATGTTTTATAATTTTTTTTTCTTTATCTGTACCACTCAAAGGACTCCATAAAGAGGCAGGTGGAGGCTGAGGTATCATATTGTACGAGTGGCTTTAGACCTGCTCTGGAGCCTGCTGAGAGATGATATTTATGGAACTCATTTTTCAGTCATGCATTGCTTACTGCTGGTAAAAGATGTTAATCCATAGTATCTTTTAAGACCTGAAAATGAAACAGAATTTGAGTTTCTTCACTGTTGTCTGGAAGTAAGCGGTGAAAAGTTAGAGCAAATAGTACAACAGTGCAAAAGGGGTGGCCTGACTCTCTTCAATATCTAATGATATAAATGAGATAAAGTTTGTAAGAAGAGGTCATCTCTCTCCAAACCCTTCATTCTCATTAATATGCATTTCTATTCTCTCTTCTATAGAAAACATAATCATGAACAGAAATGACTGTTCCCTTTGAGCTTTGTCACCTCAGGCTTTACAGTGTTATTTCATTTTGGTTCTCATTTAAGAAACTACTCAAGTACCGTTTCTGGGAAAGGTTTGGAATTTTAATTAGGTCCAAGAGGTCTATACTGAGGCCATCAAATTAATTTTGCTTCTGTCCTACGTAGATACCAATCTCAGCTTCCTGAATTGAAAAGGCTGTTACATTATATGCAAACCATTGTGCCCTGGAACCTCTCAATGTTTATGGAACTTATCTGCCACAAAGAAATACTTCTGCTCATCCTGATTGATTAGAACACCTACTTGACAGAGGAAAGCAGCCTTCTCTTTTTACTTCTGACTTGTGGCAAAGGTCTAAGTAAAGTTAAACTGAAGTAATAAATACATTCTTATTTAAACCATAAGGCTTTTACTAGGGCTTCAGAATTCTTGGACATTAAAAGCATAATGAGTAGAGTCCAGCATAAAAACTGCATCTAAAATACTTTACAAAGCTGAATGTTAGCAGACAGGAGGAGAATTCATGTCCTGGGTTTGTTTGAAGGAGGAGGAATTTTTATTTCTGGTGTTAAAAGTTCATTTGGGTCCTACAAGAGAGATGTGTGTGACATTACTGCTGCTAGAAGATCTTACGGCAAGCTTGCATCTGGGTCCAAAAAGAATGAAAATCGTGATCAAAAACCTGAGGAAAGCATTGTTCATGGAAGCTAAAAAAGGTACATAAGGATGTAACCTGTTGTATAAATCAATGAAATTACGAGTTTCAACCATTATTGCAGCTTTCCTTGTAAAGAAACTTTGGACCTTGGGGCTGTTGTGCATTTTATAAGATAGGGAGGGTTAGATTTATCTTGGGACTCTTTTGATTCACTTCTCTGCAGTGCCTTTGGCTCTGAGCTGCCTCAGATGTTCAATAATTTTTGTACACCAGCTTGTGCCTCACGTCTCTTTCTGCCTCACATCCACTCATCAGTACCTCAAATACCCACCTAGGAAACCTAATTCATTTATAAAAGTAATGTCAATTGGGAAGGACACATTTAAAATCTTCCTAGAAATTAACTGTCCCTGTCCCTGATTTGGTATTTACTAAGGGGAGATAAGCAGTAATTGCTTGATGACACTGGAGTCTCTTACAATTTAATTAATGAATGACTGTAGATGCACTGAGAACCTCTGATGAAAGATACCCATGACATAGAAAATACAGTTGTTTTAATGTCTTATTGCCAGGACCCTTTCTTCAAATGAGTATCTCTAGGATAATATAATTGTCATGATAGTCAATTAAAACTCCATGTGCCTCCTCTGTAATATTTTCTTCTTTTCCAATTGTCACCTCAGGAAGAAGTTATTCCAGTTACATTTTTCACAGCCAAGCTGTAAACTTTAAGTTCAGCTTAAAGGAAACTAGTAAAGGAACACAGTAAGAAAGTGCAGTTTTATGTGTGATGTTGGGAAGTAAAGTATAATTGGGATTTCTCTCAGAGAGAGCAAAAACAGAGGTGCTGATCTGTAAAACAGAACAAAGAGCAAAGTTTCAGCTTCTGATATTTTGAATGAGAAGGGGATTAAATAAAGCACTTTACTGAGCTGTGTACTAAGAAAGATGGGTTGTCCAGTGATAGGAGATGTAAATAGGAGCTTCTCACTGAGATCTTTTCAGGCCTTGAAAGAGCCATCAAACTGTGACTTGATTTCTTAGCAAAATTAAATTAGGGATTGACATTTTGGTTCAGAATGTTGTGATAAACATAGGTGAGTAAATTTGAATAGTTTTTGAAATATATTTGCCAGTAAGCTGAATTTCACCATCTAGGTACATGCAGCTGTTATTAGTATGACATCAAATAAATTTTATCTCATGTGTTTCCCTTTAATCACTCAAAACTCAACCACTGATTTAATGCCTTTGAAGTTCTACTTGGGGACATACTGAAGTTTTTTTGACTGCTGTTGTTGCCTTTTGCCCAACTTGGAAATGAAATTTGAGATAATTTTAGTAAGGAGGTAATATAAAAGAGGATCTTTAATGAAGGCCTTCAGGAGCAGTTATGGAAAGATGTCCACAAAAGCTCACCCCCCTCAGGGAGAGCACATTTTAAAAAATTTTAGGAAATTAGCATGATTGATAAAAAGCACCAATTAGGAGGACAAGTGGTGATGCAATTCCCCCCCAGGCCAAACCCCTTCTCTGGAGCCCCCCTTCAGCACCAGTTGTACTTTGTCCATGAGAGTTCATCTCCAAGAGTTGTTCTCAGCCTTGGTGTCCAGGAAGAACCAAGATAGCACTGGAGCCTTGTGCTTCCCAGGGCTTGGAGCTCTGGAATTTGTTTTGTCTTTCTGCTTAGCGAAAGGCCATGTAAAAGTACTGGGGAAACTAGTCACTAATACAATAGACTACAGAGCTACAAATATATGTGTGAAGAATAGAGAGAACATATAGAAGAAAAAAAGGCAAAACCCAAACGTCATCACTATATGCCCTACTATTCAGCAAAATAAATCACAGTTCCTTTGACCCAGAAGTTTACCAGGTAAAACCATGGTAAAGTCAGTGATACATTCATATTTTGATTTCATATGTGTCTGTTTCCTACAACCTTTGATGTTAATTCAGAAGACAAATTTGTATGGTTTCTTTAGGGGGATTCAGGATGATGAGGCTTGGTTTTCCCAACAGCGGATGGACTTTCATTTATCTGTTCCATTTAATTCGTGGTTCTTATAAACCTGATCCCTGAAGGTATGCAGCAGTTGAGAATGCACCATTCCTTATTGCTTTCCTTTCCCAGTGGTAAAGTAGCCAAATACATCTTCACTAAAAGTTGTTTTTATATAATAAAAACCCAAGGAAAAGTTAAACATTACTGCAGAGAGATTTGACATAGCTAGAGGTGTCTGCCAGGGGAGTGACCATGGATGGAGAGATGTCATTAGCTTTGTAAATGCTGTGATGTTGGAAGTGTGAGATGAAAATCCTCTGTGTCCTGAGCCCAGTCAACATTCGGGAGGGGAATGCATCCGTCATTGGCGCTGTGATTTAAAAGCATGAAGTGGCATAAATCAAATAAATTATTCCAGAAGTTTGTGAGGTTTTTTGCATCTTTTAAATGTGAAATTATTTTCCTTGTGGCAGGGGTTAAGAAATATCTCAGTGAACTATAGAGTAATAGATTCTCTAGTTAAAAATTACGACCCATGCCGTAATGAATATGCAGCAGAAAGTCCCGCTGCAATAAAAGGACATGGCCAAATCCATGGCAAAAAAGAAAAAAGATAATATGCCCAATAATATATCAAAACCAGTACATGAATTGTCAAAACCAGAGCATAAAAACTGACCTGTCTCTAATGTAAGTAAATGGTCTGCTTGAGGTAATAGCAAGGGCTTAGGTAGATGAATGGTCCAAGGTAGAGCTGTGCTGTGCTGCCACATCCATCTGTGTCCACGCTGCCTCCAGGGATTTGTATTTCCACATTTTGCTGACGATACTCAAAAAGACTACAGTCAATATAGGCTTTAGCATAATATTTTCTGTGTGTTAGTTTTCATTAGAAGGAAAAGAGAATTCTCTTTGATCCCTGTGTCTTCTGAGAGAAACTGACAGCCTGTGGATTCTTGCTGTATGTATTAAAATAAGAGGAATGTGCCAAGAAAGGGCTTTGGAGCTGGCAGTGGGATGAAGCATTGCCCTGACTCTGTAGAAAACATGTCCAGAGTGGAAATAAGAGCAAGCACAGCACTAATTATCCATTTGAAGAGTTTTAATCTCCAGACAAATTGCTGTGTGACAAAGAAGTTTTCAGTGTAAATTGGACAATCAAAATCAAGGCATTTGAGCCTTCTAAAATAATGTCTTTGTAAAAATGGAAGGTGAAGAGATACCTGAAACACATCTGGGGAGACTATGAGGAATATCTTTGTGTATTCAAGATTTTTAGGGAAGTACATGCTGAGATAATAGGAGTATTTGGCCCTTTGACAAGTTCATATATGCAATGCATAGTTAAATCATGAAAGAAACCTTACGATATGTCAGTGAATGAGGATTAATTGTTGATAAATTCACACTCAGTAGCTTAAAAATGCATGCTTTGATCTTTGGGAAATCATGTAGCTCTCTGTTAGTGAATTAATGGCAGACCATGATTTTAAGTTGGATGTGTTTCATATCCAGTGTCTCCTTATTTGAGCTGTGTATGTTGAGAAGCCATAAAAACCTACTTGGCTTCAACTGGGGGGAAAAAGAAAATAATATATATATATATATATATATATATATATATATATATATATATATATAAAATAAAAGAAAAATGCATACATTTATTAATAAATAAATACACCCCAAGGCAACAACCCAGTATGTTCATGGCTATGAATAAAAATGCATTTAATGATAATGCTCTTTTTTTTCCTATCTTGTTTCCATTGTCCTGGGTACTCTCAAATATTCTGTCTGGGTTGAATTAATGAATTCAAGTGGTATATCTGCTGCAATGTGTTAAGAATGTGAGATGGAGTCAGCATGAAACCTTACTAGGACCATCCCCAGTGCAATTCTGGCATCTTTCATTCTGAAATTTAGAAAAAAATTGCAGAAATACCAGATTGTAGCAGAATTGTTTGGCTTTTGATTTTTCACTGTTCCTTTGGCAAATGAAGGAAGCTGCATTGTCCTCCTGTGGTTGTTCTACAGCATTTTATATTTCAGTTGCAGAGAAGCAATGTATGTGTGTCATTTGGGGAAATGTGTAGTCTAATGCCTTGAAGACCTTGTGTGGTTTTTTGTGGAATAATCCTTTGTGGATTATTTTAAGTTTACTGCTCCATATCAGCTCTGTGGGCATTCCCCTTTGCCCTGTCCTCCAAGTCTGCTTCACGTCACTTTCAGGTCTTGAACCTCATGATGTTCAAGCCAATATTCTCAGAAAATATCTCCAGCAGTATTGACAGACAGGAAATGTAAAAGCTGAAATAGAGGCCAACAAGGAGCTTACAGCTACAGGTGCTCACAGCTTTCAGCATTGCTGCCAGTGGTTACCTGGCTCACGCCCTTAGAGCACGAATTCTCCTTGTAAAACTTTTTGAGGAGTCACACCTTCATCATGTATGGTTTGTCCTCTCACAGGTAATGGAAATGTTTTCAGGGCTCAGTTCTAATACAACAAAATGTGGCACAATTGGAACAAATCCGGTCTGGAAGATATTTTTAAAAAAATTTCCAACTCAACCAGCTCAGATCACTCATGCACTTCTCTGCTAACCAGGAGGAGCATTTGTTTAATACTTTCCTTGAATGAATTTCTTGAATTCTCCCCAGAAATGCTCTTTTAGGGGGAGGGTAGTGAGTCCTTCAGAAAGCATGTGGCTTCTGAAGGATTTAGTTAGAAATTCTGTTGCTAGGAAGCCTGTAAAGAGAAATGTGGTATGAAAAGCATGAATGCATACAGTAGTCCTCAAATAGCCCTCGTATTCATCTGTCACGTGTCAGCATTTGTTTTTGGAAATATCCTTTTCCGGTTGTCAGTCTACTTCATTCAAAACTTCACAAGTTTGCTGTAAAATTGTTTTCTTCGGCTATGCAGATGACTCCCAAGTACCTCTAATGCAAATAACAAGCTTTGACCTCAAGAAAAGCACTTTTATTGTTGAGTTGTTGTACTTCTCCTTAAACTTACTGTGCATTTGTTCAGTTATATGTGTAATTTATTCTTCATTTAATTTTTTTCTGCTACTGATTTCATAATTGCAATTAAATCATTACACTGGGACAGGGCAAAGATTAATTTGATTTTAATTCATTTTTTAATTGCAGTTTTCTCCAAAGCTTGAGTTGCATTTCTTTGTGTATTTAGATTTGCTACACTGGTCTAACATAAATATTAACTGACTTAAAGCTACATATTACTTTTAATCTTAGAAAAATCTCTTTTGCTTGGAAGACATTTCATCTCTGTTCACCATGAAATTGCCACAAATGAGCAATGGATTTCTGTTGTTAATTCCATGTGCATGGCACTGCATCATTATTCTTGAAGGCATTTATGAATTATCCTTTGAATAAGGAATGTAGTTTTCAAATAAATTTGTGGATTTAATATTATCTCAGAGACTCATCTGAATTTTTCATGTTCTATATCCAGACTGTGTTTGTCTAGGCGAGGCTTTCTGCTGTCCTTTTTGGTCACAGAAAAAGGTTAAACATTTGCACTAGAAGCAAAAATAGACTGAAGGAATCACAGTTGTCACCAAGTTTTCCCACTGTCCAAGTGTGCTTTGCAACTCAAAATCCATTTTGGAATAGAAGTTTACAGCAGGATCTCCATCTTAGTTGCCAGGCACCATGTGTAAAATAAAAAGATTTTAAAAAGTGGATTCACCTTGGTATTGGCACATGGATAACTTGCTAATATGTGCCCATGTTGGTGCTGCTTCTCAAAAAACTTCACAATTTAAGGTTCCCCCACCCCTGTTCTTATGAAAGATGGCTCTACTGTAAATTGCTTTCTTTCCTGGAAAGGTGGTTGGGTCAGGATGGAAGACAGGGCCAGGAGCAAAAAGGATTATACAAATCTTAATAGAGCAGAACTTGTCTTCTGCATTTGTCTAAAGAATTAAAATAGCAAAATGATAGTCAGTTATGATAAAAGCCTTTTTAAATTTCTACGATCTTGGTAGTTTTGTCACTGTAAATGTTTTGGGACATGGTGGTCTTTGCCTCTCACACAAATCTGAGGACTACCAGAAACACGGACATTTTCATCCCCACATTAGAATCATGCTTCTGTTAGTAAGAATGAGAATTCCAGGTAGTGGCTTTTTGTTCAGGAGCAGGCACAGGTAGTGTTTAATGTCACCTCCCAGGGTTTGCAGTGTTAGTCCAGTGAGATCACTTTGGAGGAGCAGATAACACCTGTCAGCCCTTAGTCATGGAACAAGGCACCGACTACTGTGTCACATCATGATCCCAACATGCCTTCCCTGGTTTGCTTTGTGCTCAGCAGCAACGTTTCAGGAAGATTTGTGAGGATTTCAAGTGCCTCTTGATGAGGAGTGATGCTCCAAAGATCAGAGATGACCAGCGTCTCCACCTGTTCCAGATGATGGCAAATCACACAGGAGACTGAGCCAGGAGTGGCTCCAGAGGCACTGCACAGCATCACACACAGCCCAGGAAATCCACAGCCTGGAGACAGCTCCAGGGCCAAGCCAGGAAGCCCAGGGGTCAGGTCCAGGTCTGGATGCAGGAGACAGGGGACCAGATGCAGATGCAGCTGCTCTGCAACTCAGCTTGAAATCAGCTCCAGCATTTTTACTGTTTTCACCCGTTTCACAACCTTCCTTTTCTGCTAAGAACAGCATCTTCCAGCTTCCCAGCAATGCCATGCCCCTGCCTATGTGCTGCTGTCTGCCAAGGGTGTAGGGGACAGTGGAGCATCAAATATCACAGCAGTAACCAGAGAGACTTACAGGAACTTTTCAAAGACTTCAGGAACTTCAGGCAGGTTGTTGTAATGGCTTCACCACATTATTTAGCAATTCTGAAGTATCTGAGAAATGCATGTATTCTCCAGCTATTCAAGAGCCATTAATTGTCGCTCGAGTGGATTATTTGTGCTTGTACAGTGTCACCTAAACACTGGCCCTGCCTATGATGTGTCCAGCTTGGTGACATTGATGGAGCTTTCTGATGTTGTTAGGAATTCTGTGTACTAAGCTTTTCTGTAAGTACCAATGTAATTCCCATAAGTTTCCTGGATTTTATGTGCTCTTCTGGATACTGGCAGCTGAAGTGCTTTTATGGGTAGTTTGTGCTGCCACTGTGACACTAGAGCATCTGGAATTCGGAAAATTTGGAAAGATTTTGGTGACTCTCTGCCTGGTACTGTACCCTTCCTTTGCAGAAAAGCTTTTACTGGTGGGGATTAAGTAATAATGAAGGAATCTATGAATTCCATGTTTGTTTAAAATAGGAATATATTTATTTATTGAACAGGTAATCAGTCAGAAGAAATATGAAGATATCATCTCAATGAAATCACTTACTAGACAAGGCTTCCTTCCACCACATGGCAGTAACATTGCAGAGCTGCCTCTCCAGCACATCTCACTGCTACCTTGTCAATGTTTTAATAAAGCAACTGGGAATTACTGTGTTTTCACACAGCATTTAGTGCCATTTTACACTTAGGCTCTGTAAAGGAGAAGTGAAAGAGGTAAGGATTAAGTGTTAGTACAACTGTAAGGCAGCACTTGTACAGCAAATGCTGGTAGTGTGCCCAGTTCTTGCTGCTGTAGATACCAGGGCTGAGCCTATTTTAAATTTGCTCATGTTTGTAGTATCTGGTCATGAACAATGAGTTGTTGTTTCATATTCCACCAAAGCTGTGCCTGAAGTTCCTGTGATGAACTCTGGGTTCTGTTTTTCAGGTAGTTTAGCAAAGGGACCTGAAGCAGTGTCATAAAGATGAATTTAAATTATTTTGGGAAGTGCAGTTTGGGTCTGCTTGTTTGATTCTTTGTGCTGAAATTATTTTTTATCTTTCTTTTTTCTGGTGGTTTCTTTTCCATTCTACTGGATGTGGATTTGTCTCTCAATGAAGCATTTAGGGTTTGATATATGCATGAAAGAATGTCTTTTCCAAAATCCATGTAGTACGTATTATTTGCTATATGCCTTGAGCCTTCTGTGCAGTCATCTGTATTCATTCTGGAAAGATGACAGAAAGATTACTAGTAAGAATCAGGTGATAAATCAGGATTGCACTTTAACTAAGGTAATTGCAATCCTGAATTTCCTCAAGTGCTTAACTTTATACTACTTTATTCTAAACTTGGAGGTGATCTGAATGTTGGGGTTTCAGCTACCAAGATGAATGGAAATACTTACTATGTAGGTGTCTGGCTATGGGTTTTTATCACATCTCTAAAATAGAAACAATATTCCTTTTCATTTTTGTGGAGACTTTTGCCTGAGGATGTTAATGCAGTTTTATAACATTCTTGGGAAGGAGAAGAACGTTATTAAATCTAGTCTGCCAGCAGAGTCACACTCTAGCAGAGAGCATGTACCCCAGTGGGGAGCATATTTTCCATGTCTGTGGAGTTCAGAGCTTATATTGGACAAAGTCTTGGTGGCAAATGCATATTTATTTGCACATAAATAAGTGCTTTGCAGCATTCATTCTGTCTTACCAATATGGCTCATCAAATCAGAGGAAACTGCTTGCAGATCACTGAGATCAAACTGGGAATAATGTAAATAAACCTATGTCATCCTAACAGCAGTTCTCCCCCTTTAATACCGTGATTAAATCTGACTTCAATCAGGGGATGTCTTTTGTGTGGGATAAATAAAGATAAAACAGCACAGCATTTTCTGCTTTGAGAAACCCATAAGAGCTAGCTTGTTCAGGAATCAAAGTTCAAGGCAGAGGAATGCACAGGCTCTGTTATGGTGTTTTGAAAGCCACAATATGGGCTCAGCTTAGTTAATTATGAAATAGTGATTAGCATCCTCCTCTAATGTTATCTGACTGATGCCATGGGTAGCTTCCTTTCAGAAATTTATTTATTTTTCACCCTTTGAAACACATTTCCCCACGTCTTGCTCTTCCTCACATTTTAAAATTATTTTAAACTTTTTTTTATTATTATTATTAGATATGGACACTTATTTTTATTAGATATTTTTCACTTAGATATGGACAGGTTTGTTGATTAGAAACTGAGATGGTACTGCTTCCTTGGTACATGGGTCCTGTGAAACTCCTTTTCCCAGTGGTCTTGACCTCATTCTTCCTTTAGAATATATAGGTCAAAACTGGTAGAAGATTTTGATAGAAGATATCAAGGGATCCTGGCTTTGTCCCTGTGTGTCTTCCTTGTGGTCTAGTCATATCAGTGTAACTATTTTCAGGTGAATCACATAATGAACACAACCTATTTGAGGCATTTGCTGAAGACATTGAGGGGAAAGCACCTGGAAATTTATTCTGTCTGTAATTCCTGGAAATTCTTCAGGTGACTGAGAATACATGAAGAATTAAATGATCTTACATATGACAAAACCTCAGAAAGAGGAAATGAAGCATATGATTGGGAAGGTGGTATTGGAGGCAAGATGGGTTCAGCAGTACTGGGAACAAGTCCTGTGCTTCAAAGGGCTTGGCTCTGTGCTTCCTCCATAAGGCCAACTAAAAAAAGCCTCCTTCACCTTTCTCACTTTCTCTGCTTTCTAGAAAATTCCAACAACTGTACCAGCCTTAGAAATGCCTTGTTTGCAGGCAGGATTTTTTAAATGGATGTATTCACGTGTCAATTCATAGGAAAAAAAAATCTAAATAACAAACATCTATATGATGAATTCTATGTGCTCACCTGAGGAATCAGTGCTCTCTTTGATTTTCACAGTGTTTTCAATTATTTCTGACTCAGTTTGAGAGAGCTGGAGTTGTTCAACCTGGAGAAGGAAAGGCTCTGTGGAGACCTTAGAGCCCCTTCCAGTGCCTAAAGGGGCTACAGGAGAGCTGGAGAGGGATTTGGGACAAGGGATGGAGTGGCAGGACGTGGGGGAACATCTCCACAATGACTGAGGACAGGGTTAGTTGGGATATTGGGAAGAAGTTTGTTACCCAGAGGGTGGGGAGGCCCTGGTACAGGTTTCCCAGAGAAACTGTGGCTGCCCCATCCATGGGAGTGTTCTAGACCGGGTTGGATGTGGCTTGGAGCAATGTGGGATGGTGGAAGCTGTCTGTGCCCATGGCAGAGGGAATGAGATGATCTTCAAAGTCTCTTCCAGCCCAAAGCATTCTGTGATTCTGTGATATGTGCTGAGAGAAGCAAGAAAGCACTTTTCCAAAGGAAACAAAATGATTCTGTAAGTATTTCGTTTGCAGACAAAGAGTATCATGTGTAAGTTTAAAGGAACTGTCAGCTAAAAGTGATTTCTATGTATATAAAGAGAGATCAAAGATATAACCTCCCTAAAATAGATCTCTTTAGGTAATCATTAGGAAGTATTACAGGCAAGATAAATACCAGCTCATCATGGGGATAGAAAGTTGATTTCAAGCCTTATAAGAAAAGTATTTTGCTATTATTGCTGTGCATGTATTTTAATTATGTATAAGCATACTATCAAGAACAAGACAAGAATAAGACTTTATTTAAGAAAAAAAACTTAGAAAGCTGATCTATTTTTCCCTTTACTTTCTTCAGGGTTTTGACCAGCAAAATGTTTTATTTGGGCTATCTGATAGCAGTTCAAAGCAGGAAGAAAATGAAAATAATATGAAAGGTTTGAGTATTTGACTCAAGTGAAAGGAAGCAACAACTTAATTAGTTTATAGCATGGAGCATCATTTCAATTGCTTTTGCTAGGGAAATAAGGTAAGAACTTTCAGATTGTGTTTTATGAGCAGCTTTATAAACCTCTTGTACAGTTTCAGTAGAGGTGGAGAAAGCTGATCTTGGAAACATTTTTGCCGCAACCTCAACTTGGTTGTGTAGAAGCAAAGATTTAGTGTTGTTTAGAAATATTTCTAGGGCGAAGTCTAAAACCAGAAAATAGCTAGTAGAGGTTTTAATTCACCTTGTATCCAACAGAGAAATGTTCAGAAGGAGATGCAGCAGTGAGAGGCACCTCTGCTGGGTCCTGTCCCCCATTCCTCAAACTAAAGACTTGTACAGTGCAGTCGTTCTTTTTTCTTTTCTTCACAGTAGTCATTTAATTATTATTTGGCCGAGGTGCACTTACTGCAGTATCTTTCATACTAATTTAGGCACTTGAGCTCTTGAATGATTAATGTTGACTGCTCAGAAATCTCATTGAACCTTTCCAGCCCTGAGATGTGTTGAAGTGTATGAACTGGTTTTGATGTGAAGTCCTCTGTGACAAGCAGGAATAACTAATTTGTTATTTTGTATATATATGCTAAAATATGTAATCCATAAGCAGCCAGTGACCTTGCTGTCTTGGCCAGTTTAAGGCTGTGTCTGAGTTCTCTGGGGTTGCTGCTTTCAAGAGTTTCCTCTCTTCCCAATCATCTTTTTTATATTAACCCCCCTCACTTACAGCGCTTGCTGTAACTCTAATTCTGATCACTCTATATTCATACCTGTATTTTAACCTTTTCCATTTTGACAGTATTGGCTATGCTCCCTCCAATGACATATATGAAACATTTCATTTTAACTAAACCCCAATCCAACATTTGCCTCACAGTTCTAACATTTATTAATAAACCCACTGACATCTACCATTACCACTCCATATCTGTCCTTTGATCAATTCCTCTTTATAAATAAAAAACATAATTAATGCTTCATTTCAAGCCCAGTAACTCACAGTGGGGAGAGCTCTTCCTCGGAGTTCAGACAGGCAGTCAGATGCACCATGTCCTCTCCATTCACTAATTTGTGTAGGCTGATGAAAAATTGCTTTCCACATGAAATTAAATATCCTAGGAGAGAAGATGTTTGGAAAGCTGTGTGGCAAGAAATGTTCATACAGTAATTAATATTCAGTGCAGAAGAGAAGTTGGCTGTTAATTTTCACAAGTGTTTTATGATGGCAGGAGTACTTTAATACAGAAAGCACTTCATAGGTACAGAAAATAACTATTATCTGTGAGCAACAATAGAAGCTATACATTAAGCTGTTGATGCAGCAATCACATTTTTAAGATTTAGTGAGGCTTGCTTTTAATTTTAGTCTCTACCAAGCCTTCCTGACATATCACTGCAATGTCTCTCAGTCTGTTATAATGCTGAACTGAGCACAGTCTCCCTTCCATCAATAATCACACACCATTTTTGTGTTATCTGTGAGTACAAAACTTAAAAGTAATATTTAGGCAATAAACTTTCATAAAATTTGGTTGTTGTCTGCTCTATTTTTTTTCTGTCTTCTCATTGACAGTAAATGTAAAATGAAATAGGAACATAAAATTTGTCTCACCAGCTTGCCAGTGGTTCCTGCCACTTCACTTTTCCCAGGCCAGACTCCTCTGGGTCTTCTGAGCAAAGCTGAATATACTTGGGGTCAAGCATCTTTGAAAATACTTGACAATAGACAAACTGGCTCCATATCCCTCCCACAGTCTCACCTGCCACTCTGAAGATAAAAAAAGTGCATCTCTACCACATGTTCTTTATTAATTGAAATAATAACCCATTTCTTTGGTACAGGAAGGAAAGTTTATAAAGTCTTACTGAACCATTGGATTTATGTTGGAGAAATAGGTTTAAGAGGCTTACATAAAGTTGCCTTTCCATTTTACTGCATCTAAAATACTAATCAGCTAGTTGGTGTCCCTGTGGGCTGTTTTCATATGTGTAAAATTTGCATATAGGGGTTTAATTTATTAATTTTTTTCTAAATCAGACACAGCTAGTAATTGGCAGCAGGAAAGGCAGAGCACTGTGAGCTGCTCTGTCTGCTTAGACTTGCTTTAATTGCAGTGCCCAGCAAACAATTCAGATCTTAATTTTTAGTTTAGAGGATACTACTATTGGACTTTATTTAAGGGCAAGTCAGTTGCCGAGGCGAAGCCAAAGTCCACTAAAAACATTATAAAATTTTAGAAAGAGAAACCATGTTCCAGTGAATATTTGTGTTGCTCTCCCACATATAGTCATGTGTTTCTGGGTCAGGACCTTGTTGTCAGAATTTGATTGAAGCTATGGTTCTGACTTATTAAAGAAAATATGGGTATTGATCTAGCATCAATACCCAACTGTGATGGACAAAGACTCTCTAACAATTTAAAGTTAGAAAGTGTATGTTTATTGTGATGTAGGGCAGCTTTCGGGGATAGCTCCCAAATACACACCGCAATTTACAGGTGATTACAGAGTCCTTTTATTTACAAAAGTATTGACTACCCAAAACACAAATGTATATTCATAACCCTGGTACATCCCATTCCCCTCTTCATATGGTAGTTAGCTAAAAAACGTATTAAGCATGCATAGTTTGTTCTTTGAAATAGGTCAGTGGTCCTTTTCATGGGGAGGGGTCCCCAAAATGAGGAAGTAAAGAAGTCTTCCTCATTCTGACCTTTCTACCTTTCAATGCAAATGTGATAAATGAACCCCTGGTAGGACTCCTATTTCCTGTCTTCGTGACTGTTCAATGGGTTTCTGTTCCTAAAAGCTATTTATCAGTTTCTGTATTCTTCATTATAAACACAGCTAACCAAACACAAAAGTTGACAAGTAATCAGTTATTCTAATATGGAGGAGTGATCCCAAACCCAGTTTCTCTTAGTTAATTACTAACTTTTAATTTCAGCAAAGCCTACCTATCTACTTTAGTTAATTTCAGCAAACCTTATCTCTAACTAAAATCTTAACCCCTCTAAAATCCTTAATTCTCTAAAGTTTATGTCTTAGTTCTGGTCTCCACAGAAGAGGTGAGGTCAAACCATCCTGTGCCTGGTGGGACCCTTTAGGTCATACAGCAGCCCAGAAATGAGTTGTGAGTGTGATGGGTTGTGTTATGCATCTCCATTAGACCAGCATTTCTCAGAATAGGGGAAAGAGCCTGGCAGAGTAAATGAAAATGAGTTCATTGCGTAGGGAGGAGAATTTGTGTTTGGAAATGTTTTGAAACCACTGCTGCAAACTGTCATGACTTCGCATCTTTGTCTCCAGATGAATGCTCACAAGGGCCACAATTAAAAGATGCTCCAGTTCTTCTAACAACTTTAAACCTTCTGGATACTGTGGTGGCTCATCACTCTTGTGTTGATGAAATTGATCTCTTCTCAACATTGATCCTAGTGCTCTCTTCCATCGTCCTTTCTAAATGCACTGGAGGAATCCTGTGATGGATCACTGTTTGTTGGGCTGTGTCTCAGTCATTGAACATGGCAGCAGTGAAGGATGGGCATCTCCACAGGTCTGAGAAGACTGGGCTGGAACTTCTCAGTCTCCTGTAAATTTGTCTTAAGCTGCTTGGGGAGATGTCTGACATGTGGGTCAGACTGGATCATCCCAACACAACTGGTCAGCAGAGGACATTATTCCATTTGTGTTTTGACTTATTGCTGTGCTTTTCCTAAGTCTCTGTTGGATGAGAGAGAAAGGTGGAAAGAGCTGGCCTTACCAAACACTAAAGCCCATGTGAAAAACTGGTCTTACAAGTAGAAAAAATCTATTTTAATCCAACTAAAGATGATTCTTTTTAAAAAAAGAAACCTAGTGATGGGGAAAGCAGAAAAAAAAAGAAACACAGAAATTTTTGATATGATTTGCACGTTCTTCAGTAGAACAATGAAAATAAAGTTTGGTCTTTAAAATGTGCAGATGGAAACAAGATTTGACTGTGTTAAAGAAACACTCAGTGGCACGTGGAGTTAAATGAGGATTTATTTTCCTGGATGAGTGCCCAGGCCTGCTGCTGGTCATGCACCTGCATATGCAAAGTACTCTGTGTAAGGCGGTACCATCAGGGGGGCCTGGAGCAGATGTGTTTTGGTTCACAAAAATATTACCAGTGTCCTTAGGAGTGGGAGACCAATGGACATCCAGCTCTGTGTGTCTGGAGGGTGAATTATAATGTAAGGAATTAAATTTGGAGTTCTATCAGTTTTTGAGACCTGAATTTTTGAGACTGAAACAAAACCCAGCACCTCTGTGGAAGGCTGACTTCTTTCTTTGTATTTATTTTTAATCTACTCTTGAGATCTAGCAATGGGATTTCTACCACTTCCTCAGGAGGTGGTTTTGGATGCTCATCTGTTATTTCCAAGATGTTTGCCAGGCTCTGAAACAGTACTCAGAATAGTCTTGTTCTTCCACATCCTTAATTGAAGTTATAGCTACAAATTTCAAAGGTGATCATGAAGATTCTGAAAAAAAAAAATAAAAAGGAAAAAATATTTTTAGAACAGCTGCACTGCAGCTTTTCTCTGAAAAAGGAGAATGAGGAAACGTCAGTATTTTATTTCAAGTAATAAAAGTATCCCTGTTAATTAGGGATAAAATATCAAAAAGTTTTACTTGTTTAATGGTTGTTATTTTAGTATTCATAAAACATGGAAACATTTGCATTTCTATTGTAATTTTTGGGCCAAAGAGCATTTTACAATGGCCAAGTTATGGTAAAGGGTTTTTTCTGTCCTCTCTTGAGAGAAGTAAAATCATATTAGGAAAAGCTGTCGACACTGGTTGTTCTTCGTAGCCAAGAGCTAAAGCATTCAGCCTCATAGCTGGAGGGATAAACTGGGCTGCAACATGTGGATACAGACCTGTGCTGTAAAACACTTTGAAACCAGAACAATTTCCTGTTTTGCAAAGCAGTTTTTAGCCCTGTTCAAGCCTGGCCAGAGAAATCCCAACACCACCTGGCAGGTGAGTGGCACATTTTGAAACATGACAACAGGACAGTTGTGAGTCCTGCTATGCAGAGCCCTCTAAGTGCACCAGAAGGATGCTCAGTGTGTACTAGGAAAGAGGTCAAGTCTTGTCTGTACTCTGAGGAGGTGATATTTGATGAAATTGCATCTGTGCTTCCTCATGTTATTTATATCCAAAGATATTGCGCTGTGATACAATCTCTGTGTTATCTCTGGTACATACAGTCTCCCTCAGGCTTCTTGTGAAAATGAGGCATTTATGATTTCCCTGGAAAATTAGATTTTACCTAAATACATCCAAACTGATTACAAAAAGTGCTGCAAAAATCTTCACGTTTAGGGTTGCTTGAATATTTCCATCCTAATTCTTTGACTGTGACATTAAACCTTTCAGAATTTTTCCTCTAAGGAAATTTTTTTTTCCCATCCTGATATCTGCCTGAAAACTAATACATGGCTTTTCAAATTGGAGTAAAACTAGTTCATCTACCTTTGAACAGAATGGGAGACAGTATTTTTCTTATTATTAAATAAGCACAAGCAAATAGATCTTGCAGCTCAGGTTATATCTTTGGTTGTATAGAGCATCATCAGCCACATCTTGAATACATTTAGAATAATTTATAATTATTTTAAGGGAACTTTAAGGGATATTATAATTATTTATTTAGAATAATTTATAATTATTTTAAGGGAACTTTAATGGATAACTTAACCCTTAAAGGGTTCAACAGAATTTGTAGTATTTGAGTCTGGACCAGATCACCCCACTGTGGTTCCTTCCAACCTTACTCATTTGTGATTCTCTGATTCTGTAGTAGGTTTTTCTTGCTTTAGACTTTGCAGTTCCTTTAAAGAAAGTCCTTCTGTGGCTGAAGAGAAAACACATAGGGTTTTTAACTATCACTTCAAATGTGACTGCAAGTGAAACAGCAAAACAAAACAAAAACCAAAAGATTGAAATTCAGCAGTTTAGCAACTGCTTTATATAAAAAAATGCCACCATATGCCTGGTAGGCCACAGCATGATCTCAAAGACAGTAGTTTGTATAAAAACAAGCCAATTTCTAATTTCTGTTGAGACTATTCAGCCTCTTTTATCTGTATTAAAATACCACCTTAGGGGAGCACTGAGAGGGGTTTGGTCCAGGAATTTCTTTTGCTAAATGCCATAACAATAAATGGCAACAGTTTTGTTGTGAAAAAGAACTGGGGCAGAACTTGGAAAAGAACTGTCCTTAGCTCAGTGCAAGGGATATTTTTAGCAGGAAACCTTTTGGGTTTGATCACTGGCAGGATGCTCAGAATTGACAAAATGCTTGGAAGTTACAGGATTCGTCTGGATTTGTATTGCTTCACTCTGTAGGAAAGGGGCCAGCCAGGAGATCTCTGTCTCCACAGAAGGAGGAAAAAGTGTATTTGGCCAGACAAGATGACTGCTACTGAAAAGAAACATCCATGGCAATTTCCTCGTATTTGTTGAAATGCAAGGGAATGAATTCTTACTTCACTTGTAAGTCACCAGCAGCACATGAAGTCATAAAGAGGGGGATATTTTGAGTTTTGGCAGCTGTGAATGGAGAAGGAAATTGTTTTCCAGATTTATATTATCTGTCATGGTTCCACCTTTCCATTTTTTCCTATTTAGCTCTTGTGAAGAAGGGCACTCTTTAAAAATTAATAAGTGCAGTAATGATAAATGCAACAGTGGACAGGAAGGGAGGGAGGATTGGTTTAAAGGGAGACTTGGCAATCATACAGAAATTTCCTTAAGCAAAAATTTAGAATTTTTTATGAAAACCAGACCACTGCATCTAAAACCACTTGAAACGGAACATAGAGCCCAAGCAACTGAAAGTTAATTTTAATTTTTAATGATAACATTTCTGAAATTTACCGAGCAAACTTAAGCAAAGCACTTGCTTTTCAATAGCAGTATCTGCTTCATCCTCAATATGTATTTGAAAATTTCTCTGTGCCTGCTAAGAGAGAGCTGCAACAATGCTTGTTGCTGTCTTCCAGCTGTCCCATCCTATGTCATCAGAGCACCTTTGAGCTTCATGAAGTTCTAACTTACTAAAAAAAAATCAGCACCTCCCAATTTCATATGTTAAATTATTTAAAGAACTAAGAGGGAAAAGAGCATTGAAGATGTATGTTGGTAAAGCAGAGGTATGGCACACCAGCTTCTGTGAAATTCAGTAGATTTGCATGCATAACTAGAAATGTCTTGCAAAGTGTCTTAGCACAAGGGTTTTCTAGCACTCTGCATAATAAAAATAGAGCCTGGTTGTAAATTTTTACATGAAACTGATCACCAGGCTAATTGGATACAGAGGGAAAGTACATAATCACATAATCACAGAATGGGTGAGGTGTAAAAAGACCACAGTGAGTCAGTTGGTTATCTATTCACATTCGCATTCACATTCAGACCTCAGGGTTCCCTTTTCCATTGGCTTCAGGAATCCCCGTGAAGACAGGTGGACACCTATTCCTTCATGGGGTCCAAAATAATTCCTTAATGAGAAACAAGCTAAAACCCTTTACTGTAAATCTCTTGTTCCATGGAAATAACTAAGCTGGGTGTGCTGATAGTTCACATGCTCCTCTGTCGTGCTGCTTATATAAAATTAAATATGCTTTTGGACATCAATTAACTTCTCTCGGGTAGTTTTGCCTATTTTGAGCACTTTAGTGGGCACCATATAGAGGTAGTGAACCAGCAGTATTAGTGATTAAGAACTTGACACTGCTTTGGAAGCAGTATAGTTTGTTCTTTCACTGCAACACTGTCATTGCTGTGCCTGGGCAGAGTTTTACTCTGTAGCATTTGTCACTATGGAAGCAGGCAAAGAGAGAAGATTTTACTCCTTAGATTTAGTGGTTTTGTTATTGCAGAGCGAAGGGGAAAACTGCCTTAAGCCTGTAATGGGAGCCTTTACTCCTCTGAAGTGTACCAGCTTGTATTGCTTTGGAAACTTGTCCCATTATTGTTAATGGAACCTGTTCTTAAATTCTGTTTCCCCAAATGCTCAACAGAAACAAAGCATCACACAAGAAGATTTATAATTATAGAGAGATGTGTATTCTCCTTTTTGCACTTTGTAGTTTATTTGTGCTTTCTCCATTATTCAGAAGCATATGGAAGAGAATAAATACAAAAAATCAAGTCATGGGGGAAGGCAGTGAGAGATTATGAGACACAGCCAAAAGAGAAGAAGTGTTGTTTCTATGTATGTCACTTCCGGCATTACAATACATCAAGTCAGTTTATGATCTGTCTGTTTATAAGAGTATCACAGTCTCAACCAGAAGATGATGGACTGAAGCATGGACTCCTGAGCTGACAGCTGACAATCTCCTTGCCGCAGCCAGGATGGCCCAGCTGCCTTTTTGGGTCTTGTCCCAAGTGCTGAGGGATGCACACCAAGAGGAGCAGTTTGTGGTGCAAGGTGGTTGTTGTCACAATGTGCATTACTGAGGTTACCAATACCTCCGAGGGTCCAGCCCTGTTCAGAGAAATGGCCTAAATCACATAGCGAGACAACTTCCCTGGACGTGCTTTGTAAAATAAAAGGTTTTAATAATCAATGAAAATAATAAACATAAACAGACAAAGAAATGCAGGTTGAACACAATGTAGAGAGCATTCCAACACTGTTAAGCCAGCCCCAAAAAGTCTTCGAGTTCTTTTGTGTAGTCCGTTTAGTACTCAGTAGTCTAGGTGGGTTCCACTGCCAAATTGCCAGTAAGGAGAGGTACAGACTTTGAAGGACAGTGACCAGATCCAACAGGTGCTTTTCTCTTGGCATTGAGCCAATTACAAAGGGAAAGACACAGAACTTTCTAGTTCGGTTTCCTTATATGTTTAAGGTAAGCTGAAACCCTTTTCCTTATACAGAAATGCCTGCTCGAGGATGGGGGTTGCACTGTTGAGTGCAGGAGGTTTCACCCTTCTTCCAAGGACAGGGTACTCCACAGTGTTCCAGGCTTTCCGTTTGACTGTCAGACCAATTTTGCTTTCTGAAGACCTTGCAGAGATTTATAATGAAGACCAGAGACTGAAAGAAATGAGAGGAGAAGGAAGATGAGGTATTTTTGTAGCCAAGAATTGAAGCACCTGCCCAGTACTGAGTTTTCCTGGCAAGCCAGCCCTGGTCAGTACAAAGCTCTGGGAAATTAAAATAGCTCCTCATGCCTAGCATGGATTTATAGCCCTCCATCAGTTCTGTTTGAGCCCATAAATATCCTTGAAATACTTCTAAGACACATACCTTGCATAAAATGGTGTAAATAATACAACAGTGCAAATATTTAGAAAAAATTGAGCTTGTTCATTTAATTACTGTGTGTCACTGAAGGACAGTGGGAACAGAGGGAATTTAGATAGGAAGAGCTGAAGCACAGAAGCAAGTTGAATTTTTTCAAATCTCTCTGGTGCAATACAGAAACCCTTGTAATATTGATCCCTTGCTTTGTATTAGTTTAAGTGGTAGAAATGCCCCTTCTGAAAATTTATGAAAGTACTTGAGAAATATCAAGACTTAGCCTGTAGGATTATTGTTCCCATTGATTATAATTTAAAGTGTCTCATCTGCTTTCCTTTCTGTTAAGGCATGGGATATCTTCATTTTGTGTACAGATCCACTTCTCAGCTTGCAGGTGGTGAAATGCGTACCCTTTGCCTTAAGAATAAAGGCAGCGCAAAACATTGAGCGTTACCTGCCAAAATAGCTTCTGCACTGTTGTGTTTAGGACTTGCTTTGTAGAAAATTGTTTCTTTTCACTGTAATTTTGCTGTTACAGAGAGGAAAGATAGTGGCATATTGTGCCAGAGCAGGGCAGTCCATTAGAAATTTCTCTCTTTGATCAGAGGAAAAGCATAACTAATTGCACCTTACCTTGTCACCCAGTGGATTGAGGCACTTCAGGTTGCAGTGGCCTCTGTCCTTTTGAGATGTAGTATGGCCTGATATTGATCCTTTCACTTCTAATTGAGCAAAACTCCTTCGTTAGCAACCTGTAAAATGGAAGTGATAATTGTTACCTAGCCAGGAGCAGTGCTATGAAGTCTAATTAGTGAATGTTTTGGTGCTCATGGGTGGAAAAAAAAGAAGGAAAAAAAAAAAAGTACAAATGCTGCATTGATTTTTCTCTTTTAAGACTGTATTAATTCTGCTGTTGTGGATGTTCCCAGGGCTTTCATGTACGAGATGGGCAATCTAAGCAGGGTTTGCAATCCTAAAATACTGTGGGTCTCAACCAATATTGAGTACAAAGGCTTTTTCTCACAAATGTAAGGAAAATAACCCTTCAGAGCCCTTCTCTGCCAGTCAAAAGGATGTTCTAAAGGGAAACTATTTTAAATAGAGATGTAAAACAAATCATAGCACTTCAATAACAGCCTCATCTTGTTGCTTAAGGATGCAACTTTGCACTTGTGAATTTTCCTGTAAGTTTGCAAGGTATTCTCAAGTAAAATGTGTCCAAGACAGACAGTGCTTCCTGCCTTTCTGACAAGCTTAGATGATTCTATCTCTGTTCTGTCTTTGTTCTTTCTGGTTTTGGTTTGTTGTTTTTTTTAAAGTTACTGTCTTTGTCAGTACTTGAGCACTTCTAGGTAAATTAGATTTACCACAGCAAGTCCAGTAGACTGCATGGACTCTTCTTCCAGGTGGTTTTCTCCTTAGAAATTTGCTTGTTAAAATACTGTTGCACAAAGTATGGGTAAGCTTCACACACAAAAAAAAAAAACCCAACAAATTACAAGTTGTGTGCTGCTGGTAAAACATATCTGAGCTTGGTGTTCTTGGGGGAGTTCTCTGCTGGTCAGAAGTGCTGTAGCCCCATCTCTGCTCTGTTTCATGCTGAGCTCTGTTAAATATATCCTCCTTAAGGAATGCTTTTTCCAGACTGTCATGGATTGGGAACAAACAAAAATGACGCAGCATATTGCCAGTGAAATTATAGCCCTGATAATATGAATAGTTGAAATGGAAGAATCAGTGGAAATGCATTGCTGCCCAATCTGAGATTCCAGCACAGAGCCAGGTAAAGGGCTGGCCAGTGGTCTTGGCCTGATTTGGCAGATAATTTTAGCAGACTGTGAAGTGTGTGGTCACTTCATGCAGGAGCATGGCTGGGATTTCAGAATTATGGCTCTAGATTCTGTTGTGAGTTGTTAACTGTTAGAAAAGGTAAATGAGATGAGTGACTTGCTTGCTTTCTCTCTATCCATCCTCTTCCCTCATTCCAGCTGAAGAATTCCCTGTGGGATTTGTTTCTATTGCTATAGTCTGATATCCAGCACATGATAGTGAGGGGGGCACTGCCTGAGAAAAGCTTGGCCAAACCAAAGTCAGCTTGGTGCTCCATTTAATGAAGGGCAGGTTTCAGTTGGGAGAGGCGACTGCAGCTCTGTGCTGTTCCCACACAGCACTCCCTTCCATCTTGGGTATACAAAATAATGGAAGGGCTGATTTTTACTTGCTGTTGGTCTGATAATCTAATCATGTAATGGCAGAAGACATTTCTTCCACATCTTTACATTTAGGAACAGTTTTTCTTTCATTCACTGCTGTCCATTATTTTGTCTGCCTTTGCATTGATGGGCAAGAGCATCTCCCCTGTTCCTTCTCTTACTGAAATGAAAAACTTGCAAGGACACCTTGAAGTTTAGTGACAGTGGTTGTGGTTTGAATTTAATTGTTAGGCAGGCCGTAATATAGTTATTAATTAATTATATAATTACCTTGCATTAACTTCAGAAACCACTAAGGAAGAAGAAGCATCTTTAAATATTTGACCATAATTTTGACAAACTAATCCTTGCCTGGAGCAAGGGCTTCTCTTAGCTGTTCTGTCATTCTAAGATTATGCAAGCTCCTCCTTACTTTTAATTTTTCCCTTGATTAATTCTACTTTGTTTATGAATTTATTTGTGGCTGACTCCCCAGGATGCTAATTGCTACTGTAAACTACAGATACTGCTGAGCTAATGTAGTCTCAAAATATCAGGAAAAGATGTACAATTAAAAAATGAACCACTAATTTGTAATTTTCAATTCGTTCCAAAATATATCTTAAAAATACCATATTCTTTGGTTTTGGTTTGTATTTTTTTCTTTTATCTGAGAAAACATCAACCTCTTTTCTATTTATATCTACGAAAGATGAGAATGGATCTGGTAAAAGAAGGATTTTTTTGATATTTGGTTTTGTATTTGATGTGCTTTATTTTATAGTTATTTAGAAGACAGTATGACCTCATATATTCCAGGAAAAATTTAGAGGTTATCTAGAATATAACATTTAGGAATTGGGTCCTAGACAAAATCATAATCTAAGTGAAAGAAATAGAAAAAAATGGTGACATAAAACTTACAAATCCTTTGCATTTTCTTTTCGTTGCTGACTTTTTCCTGCTGAAGAAAAAGTGAGATGATCAGGGGAGTGCAGATCAGCTCCAAAGAACACAAGTGAAGGTACCAGTCCTTTGACAGGGATGGTTTTTCTGTTGGGTAGTGTGATGATCTGGATGAGGATCAGCAAAAGTTTGTGTTGCTGCATTGATCTTGCAGACCAAGTCTGACAGCCAGAGAAATTCCCCATGCAGAAACTGGCTTTTGGTGGAGGTCTCTGGGTGGGCACCCAGGTATTGTGAAACTTTGAAATGGCCTGAAGCAAATCAGTTTAATCACTTGGACTCTTTTTTTATCTTATCCAGTCTAGGCATGTTTGTGTTTGTCAGCTGTTGTAAGATCTCTTGGGGAGGTCTCCTTCCCTGCCAAATGTCAGAGGAATTTTTATAGTCACTGTTTTTCACAATTTCTAATAGATTTTAAGTGTCATCTCCTTTTCCTGCTTCAGGATGGATTTTGTCTCCCTTCGCCACCTTTCCCCAAAATATGACTTGTCTTTTATCCCACCCTCAAACAGAGCCTTATCTTCATCCTCTGGGTAATCCTGAGATTTTATTTCCTCCTTTCTTGTGGCTGGACAGTGAATTGCTGTGTGGCAGTGAGAGGTGCTCTGAAGTAGCCTTTCCCCTTCTTCAGTTTTCATTAAATACCTTAATTAGCATGTCTCTGCCTTCAGGCTGCCTTTTCTTATTAGGAGAAACTACTGAAGAAACTGCTGGTAATACTTTCTGTGTCAGATTATCTCAAATGTTTAGACACACTTGTCTTCAATATTTGACTCTTTTCTTTATGTGAACATTGGAGATCTCATTGCTCTTCACAAATCCCTGACAGGAGTTTGTAGCCAGGTTGGGATCAGCCTCTTCTCCCAGGCAACCAGCGATAGGACAAGAGGAAATGGCCTCAAGCTATGCCAGAGACGATTCAGGTTGGACATCAGGAAGAATTTGTTCACTGAAAGGTTTGTCAGGCATTGGAAGGTTCTGCCCAGGGAGGTGGTGGAGTCACTGTCCCTGGCGGTGATCAAGGAGCAACTGGACATGGCACTCAGTGCTGTGGTTTTGTTGGTGTGGTTGTGTGGGATGAGCCTTGGTGGCCTCTGGCTCATCTCAGTCCTCCTCTTACACCCACACTGAGTGTAGTGAGATTAACAAGTGAGCAGCCTCAGTTATAAGCATGGTGTTGCTTCTCAACAGGGAACACATAAATCAGCTGTAAAATAGATGATGAACCTTGTAGGAGTTGCTCAGATGGCCGTGACTCTCCCCAGTGGGGTTTATAGCGTTTAATAATCAGGGCAACAAAATATTTGCCTGCGGGAGCAGACAGCCCTGTCAGTGGTAGCATCTGTCAACTGCAGGAATTTCATTTGCAGCCCCAAAGAGCTGTGCTGGGACATCTCTTATCAATGAATTGCTAAAGCAAAGGTGCTAATAGCTCATTATACGGCAAAAAGGTGGTTCAGGCTCTAGCTGTTGTAGCTGGAGAGCCTCCAGAAATGGGATGATTCACTAGGTAGGCACTGCTGGTCACTCCAGAGTCTTTGTGGTTTCTGCATGTATCTAAGCAAAATGCTGTTTGAGATGTTTGTCCAGGAGCTATAGGGCCGTGCTCTGTGTTTTCATGCTGTGCTTGGGCTGAGACTTTGAATTTTCATTGGGAAATATTAGCATGCTGTTATATCCTGAGGATGAAGCAATTACCTTAATAGATGCTTCTGTCTTATTGTGTGGTCTGGAGCATGCTACTTGGCATCCCTTTCACAGTGTTGCCTTCTGTAAAATGAAATATTTACCACCAGACTCCTGCAGAGTGTTCAAAATTGTGGAAAAATATTATATTGCATATTAATGCAGTATAATGATGACAGTATTCTAGTATTCAGAGATTAAAGGCTGACAGCACAGAAGGAAAAAGAATCGTTGCTTCATTATCTTTATTTTATCTTGCAAATAGGAAGTCTGTGTAGCTTAGCATTTATCTCCCTACCTCTGGCTTTTTATTTAACTTGGGTCCAAATAGGCTGATTTTCTAGACCCTTGATTGCTGATACTTCATTTTTCTGATAACTGGGTTCTTATGGCCCATGTCCTCCTCTCTGACACCATGCAGTATTTTGAACTTCAGTCCCAATAAAGAAATACGAAGTTTGCCAGTACTGAAATCAAAGCAACATTAAATCAGGATGTGCCCAGTAACTATTTAACTTGATTAGCATTTTGACTGCACTGGAAACCTGAAAAGTGCTTGATAGATGCAATATAAAGCTTTGCAGTGGCAGCAAAAGATATTACTTGTTTAATGTCAGCACTAAATAATGTAATACTGTTGTCAAATGTCAATTTTCATTGCTATTTTCAGTGCAGCTTGATTTCTGGAAAATTAACCCATCACAGTTTCAGATTTTCTTTCAGTTTTTCCATGAAAAAGTAATCTTTAGAGTGAGTATTCTGAATAAGAAAGGCTCTTTCACTTCAGACACCAAGTTTTGAAATTCTTAGATTTCATTTATTAAGGTCAACAGAGAGGGAATAAATCTCAGCCTTTCAGGTTTTAAGTTACAATTTTGAAAGTCTTGTAATCTGAGACTGTTCCATAGGAGAAAACTGCAGCTCTCTGCTTTGCATCATTAATGAAGTATCAGATTTCACATATAAATATCCTGTCTTAATTAGAAAGTATTTAACCAAATATTTAAATAAGAGCAAATGCAGGGGAAAATAACATCCTGATTTAATTAGAAAGCAGTTAAGAATCACTTCAAGTCTGAGACGTGAGGGAAGTTTTAGAAAGTATGGATGGACTCCTTAGGAACATCAGCTCCTTCAGAGTGGCTGTACAAAAAGAGATTCATAAAATGGTTTGGGTTGGAAGAGATTGTAAAGCTCATCCAGTTCCAACCCCCTGCCATGGGCAAGGACACCTTCCACTATCCCATTTGCTCCAAGCCCCATCAGAACTAGTCTTAGATACTTCCAGGAATCCAGAGGGAGCCACAGCTTCTCTGGGCACCCTATGCCAGGTCCTCAGCACCCTCATGAGTGAATAGTTTCTTCCCAATACTTTGCCTTCCATTCTCACTACCAAAAGCCTCTGCCTTTGTATGGACACATCAAGTACCTAAAATTGATTTTGTTTGAAATTAAACCCTAACATTGTCTCCTCAGGTGGCATCTTTCCTTAAATATGTTTGTATCAGTTGTTTGTGTACATACATTACAAATATTTCTTCAGCATATTTTGTGCTGACATAATTTAATGGTTTTCTTTCAAAGTACAAGTGAGTATTAGCTTACTAAATTGGATTACTGCTTGGGAATTCCCTTTAGTAGTTTTTCTTAGTCATTAAAAATACCACAGTAGTCTAAAACTGCATTTTGCTTAAGACCAGCCTTTATTCTCTAAAGTGGGGCACAAGATCCTCAGCTGTAATGTGACCATATCAGGTTCTGCAGATGGAAGGAAAATTTCAGTTTCTTTATTCAAGACAGTTTCAAGGTGAGGCCATGATTTGTGTGGCTATCAATCTCAGCAGTGAGGTTCTCAACAGTGAGAAAATCAAAGCTTTTCTTTGATTCATCATCAAAACATGCTGGTTATGAGACACCCCAAAGCCAGTTTGCTGCTGGAGTCAGTGTGTGGCTGTGTGATTTCTGAAAATGCTACTAAAAAGAGCAGCACTTTTCCTGAAGGTCAGGAAAGACTGAATGGCAAAGTCAAATCCCTAAGGAGTCAGGAAGTGGAGAAATTAAGGCTTCTTGTATGACTCTGAGTCTTGATGGACATTGAAGCTTTTCATAGCCCTCAGTTAACAGCCTGGCTCAAAATAGAGATGTGGGACCTACCATGGCTCCATGTTAATTCTCACTATGTCACATTTTTGTTGAGGTCTTCTTACTTTTCCTTCATTATCTTAGATGTGGAATCTAAGGGGAAAGCCGTGTTTATGTGAAGATGACAGGACTCCTGTGCTTCCTTTTCTGAAACTGATTGTGTGGGGGGAAGCACCTGAGGAAGCTTTGGAGGAGCTTGACCGCCATCGTGCTTTATTCCCACTCCTGCCATTGCTGAGACCTTGTGACCAGCGTCCTTTTCCCTTCTGAAATGGACACATCATAGATATGGTCTTTAAGAGAGCTTTAGATGATAAAGCTTTTTACAACCTTTTTCTTCCGTGTATACATGCACAGTTGTTCTTTTATTTGTTCCATGAAGGCGTTTTGTGCCTCTGCTAATTGTTCTTATCCCTCCCAAAGTTTTCTTGACAAACTCCCTTCTGCCTGAGCTTGTGGAAAAGATAGGAGGAGGAAAGCAAGCGATCAGGATTCCTGCTGACTTGCATGGCAACAGCGATCTCCTTCCAGTTCAGAATTTATCAATTTTGTGGCTGTGTGAATCAATTTATCTGCTGCATGCTGTCAACTTATTATTAAGAAAGTGAAAATGAGTGCTAGATAATCACTCAGAACAGCTTGGAGCAGCCTTAGTAGTCACAGAAATAAAATTATGGAATAAATTTTCTCTTGATAGAATGCCTTGAGATGCACTAATGGGCCAATTGACCACACCATGAAGTTGCTTGCAATCAGTGCTAGGATATTTTTCTCCAATTTTGAATGAAGGCTTCTGTGAATGTAAGAGCATATCAGGAGAATATGTTGATTTACATCTCTGATCAACTCAGGGTTCTATGTTAGGCTACACATTTGGAGCAAAAAGTACAAACCCAAGAACCACTGGGGCCAGAGGGGGATCCAAAGCTCTCAACAATATTCTCGATTTTAAAACTCCTAAAGAAAAATAACTCCTTACTTTGCACCTTAAATAGTTATGATCTCCATCAATGTCTACAAGGAATATAAACATAACAAAGGATGCAACATAGGCATTATAAAGACATAACAGCTGAAGGAAGACTAGTAATTTTGGAGATCCATGTGGGAAAATGTTTTAGAGCTGCTGTTACCAGGACATCGCCATTCTTGATTCAAAAATGTATTTTAGAGGTTGCCAGAATGTTTCCCACTTATCCCAAGGTAGTACATTAAAATGCATTTTGTAACTGTCATTATCTCTGGAAAAAAAACCTTTGAAATCCTGTGGTTTAGGAATAGAGACTTGGTGGATCCCTACAAAATCTCTTGTAGGGATACTGACTATTCACATTCAGGTGATTCAGACCTTTTGTTAATAAATAGGAGTACTTGGAAGGCAAATTAATGAGAATGACAGCAGAGGAAAATCAGCCTTTTGCAGCATATAGTAAACAACCAGAAAAAAAACCTCAGTATTTTCAACAATGTGAAGTTATGCAGTGTGTGGATTCTGTGCTTCTTTTAAAATATAATGGTAATTGTCAAAAGAGTCTCTGACCATCCTGGTCTAGTGGAAAGCGTCCCTGCCCATGGAAGGGTGGGTGGAACAGGATGATCTGTGAGGTTCCTTCCAACCCAAACCATTCTGTAATATTAATGGTACAGAGAAATTGATCATTGTGTTGGTAATTCACAGAAAACCTGGAGAGGTATCAATGACAATACTGTAATATCTTCAAAGATTGGGTAATGATAAATAAGAGGAACTTGAAGTAAAACTGAAAACAGCAAAATTTTGTAATTACTTCTCAACTAGGAATATATTAGTTTTGCCAAAAAAAGATCTTGTTACCAGAAGGAAACTGCATATTATCCTCTTTTCCCTACTTTTTATGTAAATTTAAAAAAAAAAAGATTGTTTTACATTAAAATTTTAGAAAGATGGAATTGTTCTATATCTTGACACTACAGGAGCTTGTTCAGCCAGTGCCAGTGGTGCAGCATCATAAATGGGGACATAGAGGTGCCCTCTGACTTTATCAATGGCTTGTACCAATATCTTCAAGAGAATAACCCACTGAGACTGGTGCAGACATCCTGTGCTTGAATCTGCATCCTTTACAGTCAGTTAAAAATGCTGTTTGGTAAGTGCAGTGTAAAATGTTGTTTGTCTTTGCTAGTAGGAGCTGAGTGTATGTGTGATATTAGGTAGAGCTTATGCTGTGATAATCAGTAAAAAAATATCTGTGAACCCTTCAGATTGAAGCCAGCTTATCAGTTTGGTTAAGGCTTCTTTACTAGCTTGAATTCCACGTGTTTTTCCCTGTTCATGTTTGATCCTGCAGAGAGCTTTAGGAATCAGCTCTGCTAACCGAAACCAAAGCAAACATTAGAAAGAATAAAACAACTGTTACGAGTATCGAGGCTATCAGACAAACATCCTGACAGGGAATTTTTTTGCTGATATATAAGAAGTAACCAAGAAGAACTCCAAAATGCTGCTTAGATAGATCCAATGTTTGGGGTTTTTTTTACTAAGAGAGGCTGAAAGTACAACAGGCATATGATTAAAAAGTGATGGACACGAAGTCCTCTAATACCTTCATGGCTGGCATGTAGCATATGAAATTAAATTTCAGTAGTGAAGAGCAGATAGAAAAATATTTAACTGTCTCTCCATGTTTGTACCTGGTTGCAGAGACAATCCTTCAGCCCCTGTAAAAAAGGAGTTTGGTTATAATATAGTGATGGTTTGGAAAACTTAATATTTTCTGTTTCATCTGAGTGAGTCACAGTAGTTGAGACTATGCTTGATTTGCTTTAAGTATTAAATACTTGGAAATAATTAATACTTGACAAAGCTTTTAGCTTGCATTACACTGAGCTGGTAAATTGATTTATAGTTTAGAGAATTTTGGTACAAAATCATATGACACCAAAAATTTTTTTACCCCCCATCAGGGTCTTGTTTCGGCTGTGCTAACTATGCCAGGCTAGTTTGGAAGTTCAATTTCTGGACTCCTTTCAGCTAATTTTTCTTTTGACAGTTTCAGAATTTTATGTACATCTTTAGGAATTAATGAACATGGTTTGGCTGTGTTCAAAATTTTGTTTAGGACAGTGAATGAAAATGTGCTGAAACTGAAGTGGCCTTAAATTTTTAATTATTCCACAGTGGTTTAAATAAACTGGTATATTTAGCTTCTACTTAACATTGTTTTGAATAAAATCTTTTCCTGAATTTTTAATTTTAAGATTTGACTTTTTGCTGTGTGGTTATGTCTGAGCACCCCCTGTTTGTTTTTTTGTTGGCTGACAGCACTCTCCTAAATTAGGGAGGAACTTTATCTCTGCTGTGCAGCTGAGAAGCAAGGGGAGAGAATTCATGGCATGCCTCAAGGTATGCAAGAACATTGTGGCAGAGCAGGGAGAGAAGCCTGGGTCCCCCAAGTCCTTGACTAGAGCAATGTGACTAAATCTTGCAGTTGTGAACTGCCTTCTTGATTTGTTTCTTTTCATGCAGCCTTCCAGTCCCACTTGGACCGAGGACTGAGAACTCATTTTAGGTATGGACATTTCCTCTGACTCTGATTAGAGCCAGAGAGAAACTGTTCAGCGAGTATGAACAATTGCAGCCAGCACTTGTAGCTACTTCTTGTCTCAATGATGGAAAAAAAATGAGCCAGAGCTGACTACTACTGCCTTTTATTAAGCTTTATAATCCCCATGGAACTCAATGTCTGAGATCCCTGGGCTAGCATTTGTTATCCCAACTCTGGGCTAAACCATCCTTCTTCTCCAATTATAGGCCTTGGCATCAGTGGTTTTTACAAGTCTTCTTCTTCAAAGTTTTTTTTCCCCATGGATAAGATTGGGATATTGAATGACTACCTTTCTGTAAGCTAATCTAATAATGCAATGATTTTCAGACTCTTAGGTACAAAACGAGAGAAAAGCCTCTTTAGACTTCCTGCTTAATAGGATTTACAGTGTTTTTTATTATCCACAAACTTAGTTTCATTGCTAGCTTGGAATATGTTCGCTTCACAGTCAGGCTTCTTAAATTAACGCCTGGTTCCTTTTCCAGCAGTTTTTCATCTCTTTTAATTGGCCACTCTTGTCACATATTGCTCCTTCACTTCAGCGCCGGCCGGCCACTGCTGCCAGAGCTCGTCTGTGAACCTTCATTGATCCCCGCCTTTCTCTCCTTCAGCCCTTCCCATTCCATCCCACCAGCTCTGCTCTCTGCTGCCAGTACAAAACTCCCAGGGCTTATCCTAGTCTTCTTCATGTACACAGCTCTCTGAGAAAGAAATGGCTTATTTGATTCAGTTTACCTTATTTAGGTGAAAACACCTTCAAAAAGGGGAGCAAAGTCCAGCAGTGTCTTCTTTCAAATAAAGCTCTGATCTTTTTTGCAACTTTTAGGACGTCAAATGTTGAAATTATAGCTTTAAGAGCAACATTAAATTCTGTAATATTCATCTTCTGTGTCCTGTGAGATTTATCCACAGAAAAACTGTCATGCATATAAGACTAATTTTCAATTATATAAATGACATAACTTGCTGACACACATTTTTACTATGTAACTTCTCTATAAAAACATATTTTTTAAAACCAGATCTTAATTATATCAATAATGGCCAACACACACCTACTTCACTTTTCTTCATGTAGGTGGTTGTTTGTGCTTTCTAGCAGAAAGACTGTGGTCTGTTTACTTCTATTTTTTGTATTTCCTCCTTTTAAAAATAATGCTGTAGTCTTTACTCCTGTTTATCTTACCTTACACTGACTTAACTGCCTTGACTTCAAGAGAGTTAACCATAACCTTCATTTACGTAGGAGGTAGATTGTGCACACTTAGCTAATTCTCTAGGTGTCTGGGCTCAACAACACTTTATTTCCAGAATTTCTCAAAGCAATGGAAAATAAAGACATTCAAGAGCTTGCTTGTGGCTACAGAGATGCAAATCTAAAGATGTGCTGATTTCACAGTGAATGGTCCTGGAAGAAAGGAAGGAACTCTAGTGGAGTCAAGGACCCTCCACAATACCAATGGCCAAGAAACATTTCCATCTCTGATTCCTTTCTAAATATTTTCCTAATTTTTTTTTTTTTTTTTTTTTTTTTTTTTTTTTTTAATGCAGCCTTTTCTGGTTTTATTCTCCATGTGGAGCTGAGGTAGGTGAAGCAGGATCCCTGCAAGTGCAGCTGGGAAGCACCGGAGTGTTGGTAACAGGAAAGATAAACCAAAGCACTTTGTCACTCTCTGGTTTTAATACCAAACAGAAAACAAACCTGAAAGTAGTGCAATATGTTTAGACAGGAGGATGTAAACATAAACTGGTGATGAGACAGCTGGGAGCTGATGGGTCGGGTTCAGAGGGCAGACGCTGTACTGGGTGTCCTTGTGCAAGGAGCTGGAAGCCTCTCCTGTACTGGCACTTGTCCTCATAGGGGACCTTAAACATCCCAAAAACTGCTGGAGGGACACCAGAGCAGGACAAAAGTAATTCAGGAAGCTCCTGGAGTACATTGATGTCAGCTTCCAGACACAGGTGATTGAGGAGTTGGTGGGTGGGCACAATCTGCCTGGACCCGACTCTTTAAACAAAGAACTGGTCAGGGCTGTGAAAGTCAAGGGAAGCCTGGGCTGCAGTGACCATGGGATGGTAGAGTTCAGGATCATGAGGAGATGAGAAAAATGGTAGTTTCACTGCCCTGGATTTCAGGAGAGCAGTTTTTGACACAGTTTCCCTTAACATCCGCACAAACTGGAGTACAGAACTGGGCTGTGAGGTGGACTGGGATGTAGAGTATGACATTCTCCAGTTCACACAACAAAGCTTCAGAAAGCCTAATGGTCCTGTCTTTCCCATGTGTGTTCTTGGGTACTGCTCACTGTCCAAGAAGAAATTTGGAGAAGGTTTTCTATGTTAACTAATTCAGCCCTGCCCACTGCTGTGTTGTTCCCAGAAATTCTTCAGAGTTGCACAGGGAACTATAACTTCACACAACATGATTTTATGTGGAAAAGGAAAATGAAGGAAACAGCTGTTAGTGAAATCTCTTGGTCCGCAGTTCAGCCTGCACTGAGACCCACTGGGTGTGGTTATTTAAAATGACATAAAACAATACAGGAAGCACAACACAGAAATTGAATAAGAGGCTGCACCTTAAGTTTCACTTAGCAGGGGCAGCAGCAATGACTTCAGGCCCATGCTCTGCTCACAGGAGCTGCAGACTGATTTTGGCTTCTGCCTCTTGCATGATACAAAGATTAACATGCTGCTTTTGACTTCTGAGGAATGACATCTTCGTGTTGTAGCACCAGTTCAGACATTCCCATTCCTGCTTCTGCATCCCCTCTATCTTCAGACTGCTCTGCCTGGCTTCCTTTAGCTCCCATTTGCTTTCTGATGCTGCCTTCTTTCTTAGTTGGTAATGAATATTTTTAGACTCTTCTATTTGTTGTGAGGATGTCTGGATGAGGCCCTTGCCATTCCATTCTTACATTGCCATAGGAGCAAACCATCCATCATTCCCTGTTTCCAGGTTTTGTCTCTGCTCCGCAGGAATTGTTGAATTGAGATAGCTTTCTGGGAAAACCAGGCTGCCAAATGAGTAAATATATGAGAGGGTGAACAGGCATTCAGTTTTATGAAAAGCTCTGAGTCCAAGAAGATGGAAAAACTCCTAGTTCTTGCAGACCTCTGACTGGATCTTTCCTCCCTTTTGCATTCAATACAAGCTAATATGGACTTGATGTCTCTTTATAAAGCACTGTATTTAAGATCATCTTTGGAAATTATCTCGTTTTCTGTAGAGAACTCTTTGTTAATGGCTATTTTGACCCAATAAAATTAGATCCCTGCCAGACACTCCCTGCTTTTCCAAAAACAATTCAGATATCATCTATTTTATATCTCTGATATCTAGGAAAGCTATAATTTGTATTTGTGTTTTAGGCTTATTGCTTTGTCTGTATCTGCTCTGTCTCCATGGA